>NC_134483.1:95666308-95806969 GCF_040206685.1 Ascaphus truei | reverse complement strand
CATTCACCCACCCACCACCGTCATTCACCCACCCACCCACCATCATTCAAAACCGTCATTCACCCACCCACTAATTGTCATTCATCCACCCACCAACCGTCATTCACCCACCCACCGTCATTCACCCACCCACCGTCATTCAAACCGTCATTCACCCAACCCACCATCATTCACCCACCCACCCACCCACCGTCATTCAACCGTCATTCACCCAACCCACCCACCGTCATTCACCACCCACCCACCGTCATTCAACCATCATTCAAAACCGTCATTCACCCACCCACTCATTGTCATTCATCCACCCACCCCACCGTCATTCACCCACCACCGTCATTCACCCACCCACCGTCATTCACCCAACCCACCCACCGTCATTCACCCACCCACCGTCATTCACCCACCCACCCACCCACCGTCATTCACCCCACCCACCGTCATTCACCCACCCACCGTCATTCACCCAACCCACCGTCAATCAACCGTCATTCACCCACCATCATTCAAAACCGTCATTCACTCACCCACCCACCGTCATTCACCCACCCACCCACCGTCATTCGACCCACCGTCATTCACCCACCCACCCACCCACCCACCGTCATTCACCCATCCACCGTCATTCAACGTCATTCACTCACCCACCCACCCACCCACCCACCCACAGTCATTCACCCCCCCCACCCACCGTCATTCACCCACCCACCCACCGTCATTCACCCACCCACCCACCGTCATTCACCCACCCACCGTCATTCACCCACCCACCGTCATTCAACGTCATTCACTCACCCACCCACCCACCCACCACAGTCATTCACCCACCCACCCACCGTCATTCACCCACCCACCCACCGTCATTCACCCACCCACCCACCGTCATTCACCCACCCACCATCATTCAAAACCGTCATTCACCCACCCACTCATTGTCATTCATCCACCCACCCACCGTCATTCACCCACCCACCGTCATTCACCCACCCACCGTCATTCAAACCGTCATTCACCCACCAACCCAACCACCCACCATCATTCACCCACCCACCCACCGTCATTCAACCGTCATTCACCCACCCACCCACCCACCCACCGTCATTCACCCACCCACCCACCGTCATTCACCCACCCACCCACCATCATTCAAAACCGTCATTCACCCACCCACTCATTGTCATTCATCCACCCACCCACCGTCATTCACCCACCCACCGTCATTCACCCACCCACCGTCATTCAAAACCGTCATTCACCCAACCCACCCACCCACCGTCATTCACCCACCCACCCACCCACCGTCATTCACCCACCCACCACCGTCATTCACCCCACCCACCGTCATTCACCCACCCACCCACCGTTCATTCACCCAACCACCGTCATTCACCCACCATCATTCAAAACCGTCATTCACCCACCCACTCACCGTTATTCACCCACCCACCCACCAACCATCATTCACCCATCCACTGTCATTCACCCACCCACCCACCGTCATTCACCCACCCACCATCATTCACCCACCACCGTCATTCACCCACCCACCGTCATTCACCCACCGTCATTCACCCACCCACTGTCATTCACTGACCCATCCACTGTCATTCACCCACCCAACCCACTGTCATTCACCCACCCACTGTCATTCACCCACCCACTGTCATTCACCCACATACCCACCCACTCTGTCATTCACCCACCCACTATCATTCACCCACCCACCCACTGTCATTCACCCACCCACTGTCATTCACCCACCCACCCACTGTCATTCACCCACCCACTGTCATTCACCCACCCACTGTCATTCACCCACCCACTGTCATTCACCCACCCACTGTCATTCACCCACCCACTGTCATTCACCCACCCACTGTCATTCACCCACCGTCATTCACCCACCGTCATTCACCCACCCAGTCACCCACCCAGTCACCCACCCAGTCACCCACCCAGACAGGCAGTCACATGTCTTTTGTTGCAAATATAAAAATAAACAGGTTGCATTGTAATGTTTTTTTCTGTATCACAATAAGAAAACAGTTAAGTAAAAGTTGCGCGCTAAAATATATTTTTTCATGGTAGTTGCGCTATGGGTTCGGGGGGGGGGTGGGGGTGCGCTATGGGTTTGGGGGGAGGGGGGCTGCTCCTTTCATTTGTCCCGGGCCCCATGATTTCTGTTGGCGGCCCTGAAAGGGGTATACAGGAGAGATCCTTGAGCAGAACGCAAGTATGGGGCAGGTGCATAGTGAGAAATTAGGGCTGAGATGTAAGGAGAAGCAGAAGAGTTTAAAGCCTTAAAAGAGAGGATGAGACTTTTGTAAGTGATACGGGATTTGATAGGAAACCATGAGAGGGATTTCAGCAGGTGAGACTCTGAGACAGATTTAGACAGATATTGGCACACACATTGCACAGGTTATTGGTCAATGTCATTCATTTACACCAGGCCTGCACAGCATACGGCCCGCCTGGCCTCTCTGTGCGGCCCGCGATGACTCCGCCCGGGCGCCACTTAATTAAATAAATGGAAAAAAAAAAAGTTATAAAAAACAAGTTTAAAAAAATGGCGGCGATTCATCCCCCCCATCCCTCTCTCCCCCCATCCCTCCCCCCACTCCCTTCCCCCCCCCCCGCCCCCGGGTTTCGTGGTGCGCAGGGGCAGCAGCAGCATGAGGAGGATGTGTGCATGCGTGCGTGCGTGTGTGGGTGGGTGTGGGTGGGTGTGAAAAACGGGCTGGTGCAGGAGTGGGTGTGAAAAATGGGCTGGTGCAGGGGTGGGTGTGAAAAACGGGCTGGTGCAGGGGTGGGGGTGAAAAACGGGCTGGTGCAGGGGTGGGGGTGAAAAACAGGCTGGTGCAGGGGTGGGTGTGAAAAACGGGCTGGGGTGGGGGAGGGGGTGGGTGTGAAAAACGGGCTGGGGTGGGGGAGGGGGTGGGTGTGAAAAACGGGCTGGTGCAGGGGTGAAAGTAACTGTTCGAAGACATTGGGGTTCTTGATCACCGATATGGATAAGCCACTCATGGTACTTAGGGCTGAATGGTCTCGGAAATAAGGGGAACTGGCAGCAAGAACAGCTTTGTGGGCTCTAAATGGTTGACCTTGAATATGGACGATGATGTAACACAGCTTTCCTTGCATGCGCAAGTCATTTAGTTGGTTTGGTGGGTGTGAAAAACGGGCTGGTGCAGGGGTGGGGGAGGGGGTGGGTGTGAAAAACGGGCTGGTGCAGGGGTGGGGGAGGGGGTGGGTGTGAAAAACGGTCTGGTGGGGGGTGGGTGTGTAAAACGGGCTGCTGGGGGGGGGGCAAACGGAGTGGTGTGGTGGGGGGAGAAGGGGTGGAGGGAGAGGGAGGAGAGAGAGGAGGCAGAAGGGAGAGAGGGGGCAGAAGGGAGAGACGGGGGCAGAAGGGAGAGAGGGGGGGGCAGAAGGGAGAGAGGGGGGGCAGAAGGGAGAGAGGGGGGGCAGAAGGGAGAGAGAGGGGGGGCAGAAGGTAGAGAGGGGGGGCAGAAGGGAGAGAGGGGGGGCAGAAGGGAGAGAGAGGGGGTAGAAGGGAGAGAGAGGGGGGGCAGAAGGGAGAGAGGGGGGGCAGAAGGGAGAGAGGGGGCAGAAGGGGGAGAGATGGGGCAGAAGGGAGAGAGGGGGGGGGGGCAGAAGGGAGAGAGGGGCAGAAGGGGGAGAGATGGGGCAGAAGGGAGAGAGGGGGGGGGGGCAGAAGGGAGAGAGGGGGGGGGGCAGAAGGGAGGGGGGGGCAGAAGGGAGGGGGGGGCAGAAGGGAGAGAGGGGGGGGCAGAAGGGAGAGAGGGTGTGGGTGGAGGGAGAGGGTGGGAGAAGAGAGGGTGGGAGAAGGGAGGGGGGAGGTATGAGTGGGTGAGGGGGTGAAGTATGAGAGGGGGAGATGTAATGTTTTTTTCTGTATCACAATAAGAAAACAGTTAAGTAAAAGTTGCGCGCTAAAATATATTTTTTCGTGGTAGGTGCGCTATGGGTTCGGGGTGTGGGGGTGGCCTGCTCCTTTCATTTGTCCCGGGCCCCATGATTTCGGTTGGCGGCCCTGTGGGTGATGTGAGGTGCAGGGGGGAGAGGGTGATGGGTGATGTGGATGGGTGATGTGAGGTGCAGGGGGGGGAGGGTGATGGGTGATGGGAGGTGCAGGGGGGGAGAGGGTGATGGGTGATGTGAGGTGCATGGGGGGATGGTGATGGGTGATGGGAGGTGCAGGTGGGGGTCATTGGAGGTGCAAGGGGGGGGTGATTTGAGGTGCATGGGGGTGATTGGAGGTGCAAGGGGGGTGATTGGAGGTACAAGGGGGGTGATTGGAGGTACAAGGGGGTGTTTGGAGGTACAAGGGGGGTGTTTGGAGGTACAAGGGGGGTGATTGGAGGTGCAAGGGGGGTGATTGGAGGTGCAAGGGGGGTGATTGGAGGTGCAAGGGGGGTGATTTGAGGTGCAAGGGGGGCCATTTGAGGTGCATGGGGGGTGAGTGATGTGAGGTGCAAAGGGGGAGAGTGATGTGAGGTGCAAGGGGGGGAGAGTGATGTGAGGTGCAAGGGGGAGAGTGATGTGAGGTGCAAGGGGGAGAGTGATGTGAGGTGCAAGGGGGGAGAGTGATGTGAGGTGCAAGGGGGGAGAGGGGTGTGAGGTGCAAGGGGGGAGAGGGATGTGAGGTGCAAGGGGGGAGAGGGATGTGAGTTGCAAGGGGGGAGAGGGATGTGAGGTGCAAGGGGGGAGAGGGATGTGAGGTGCAAGGGGGGAGAGGGATGTGAGGTGCAAGGGGGGAGAGGGATGTGAGGTGCAAGGGGGGAGAGGGATGTGAGGTGCAAGGGGGGAGAGGGATGTGAGGTGCAAGGGGGGAGAGGGATGTGAGGTGCAAGGGGGGAGAGCGATGTGAGGTGCAAGGGGGGAGAGCGATGTGAGGTGCAAGGGGGGAGAGCGATGTGAGGTGCAAGGGGGAGAGGGATGTGAGGTGCAAGGGGGGAGAGCGATGTGAGGTGCAAAGGGGGAGAGCGATGTGAGGTGCAAGGGGGAGAGCGATGTGAGGTGCAAGGGGGGAGAGCGATGTGAGGTGCAAGGGGGGAGAGCGATGTGAGGTGCAAGGGGGAGAGGGATGTGAGGTGCATGGGGGAGAGGGATGTGTGTGCTGTGTAGGGGGGTATTGTGTGTTTGATGTGGAGGGGGAGTATTATGTGTGTGGGTGAGGGGGAGAGATAGGGGTATGAGAGATAGATGGGGAGTATCGCAAAGGTTGCTAGTGAGGGGTTCTGGGGGAGATATGAGGATGATGATGAAGGGTGCTGGAGGTGATATGAGGATGATGATGGGGGGTCCTGGGGGAAATATGAGGATGATGATGAGGTCCTGGAGGAAAGATGATGATGGTGATGGTGATGATGATGATTTTACCCGTGCGGCCCAATTTTTTTTTCCTTGGAGCAGTTCGGCCCTTCTCACTTTACGAGTTGTGCAGGCCTGATTTACACATTAACAATCACAGTTCAGTGAATAGTCCCCTAATTGTCTGTAGAATTAATCCACTACTAGAATGAAACGTTACATCTAAAATGTATTTTACTCCTTTGAACTTCTAAAAGTTAATATTATAAACAAAACTATTTCTTAATTTGCTAAAAACGCACATTGTTACCTATTTTTGTTGGAAGAGCTTGTAGTGCTGAGCAATATTCTCAAGCACTGAAATAATTAAACAAACATTTCCTAGATAATAATTTGTCCATTACTGTCATAAACAGGGATAATGTTATCCAACAAATTCATTTTATTTGCTGCGCATGATAACAAAGCTTTCATCTAAGTATGTTAAAGATCACTCAAAATGTTTGATTATCTGCTGGTCATCTATGTTTATAGTTTGTGCTCAAAGTTACAGGGTTACTACAGGGTGAAAGCTTTAATGATTAACTGGGATGACCTTAATCCTAGCATTTAAAAAAGTCTTCAAATCCTATGCTCCAAAATCTGCTGATTTTCTTAATTTTAAAGAGATAATGTTGTGCCTTTAATCCTAGCATTATATTAGTAATGTTTTTTCCCCCACCTTTTCCTTGCCCTAAAGACGTATCTGGTACAGCACAGACCTTTGAATGCCACAGGTCCTTGTGCTGTAGCTGGTACATGATCATATTAATGCTAGTTTTCTAGGGGGTGCTTGGGTGGGATTTGAGCCCCCTCTACCTCCATTTATATAATCTAGGGGGGCAGCCGCGACCATGTGATCGCTACCAAAGTAATCATATGGGTGCAACTGAAGAAGTCCTGGGGCACTCAGGTTAACTTTCATACTCAACTTTTATGGAATCCTTTGATCAGGTTAAACGTGGCCAACCAAATAGCGTGGCCTGCATTGCCGGGTATACAGTGACTATGGGAAATTATTACTCGGGCAACAATATTCCTACAATGTTTCACTGAAACAGCCTTATGGTTCTGTAAATATAAAATATGGGAAAGCTTTTTCCAGTAGCACAAGAATTTACCTACATATTGTACACATTTTACATATGAGCAAAGATAAAGTCAGTGATAATGGCCATGTTTACTGAGCAGTGCTCTACCACAAGACACCTTCCCTCCCTGAGAATTTCACCTCCTCTCTTCTGCAAACACCCATGAAACATAAAGGCCATACATACTATTCACTTAAATGAGCTGAAAGGTTTCTTCTGGCATAGCAGCCCTTAGTAAATATGGGCCGATATCTTTAGTGTTGAGATAGACGCACCAGATTTCAGGCATGGTGGGGATCATTTGTCAGATCTCCCAAGCCTTTTATTTTACTACAATCCTAGTGTGACTGTATGTATGTACAGTATGTATTGTGACAAACGGCTTACTCCGGGGCTCCGCCGTCTGTACGGGACTGTTAGAACACGGTCTTTTAGGGTAGGTTAAATGACGAGGCGTAACGTGCTGTTCCTTTAAACAGGCTATGCCTGGTTTATTCAGTCCCAGGCACTGAGACTGCCACAGTGCATACAACAGAAACACCAGCAAAACAAAACCTGCTCACCTGAGCAATAACTTAACTTAGGTTTTCCCTGACTCAGGGTTGGAGTGGCTTTTCCACTTCCAACAACAAAAATAAGGAACGTTGCAGTTTTAGAAACAAGGAGCAAAATGATTTAACCTCTTTGGGGAGAGGCTTTTCCCCTCTCTGCTTCCAGCAGCCTTCCTGCCTCCAGGCTCTTGGGGAGAGGGAAGAGGAACCAGGAAATCAGTCTTAAATACCTGATTTCCAACTAGCAGGACAGGTGACAGAAATCAGGCAGCAGACAAACTCTGGTCTGGATCCCTCATCCCTCAGTTCCAGCACTTGCCAAACTGTGGGATGGAGTGTATGTATTATGAGGCTGCACTTTTCAGCCTAAACAGGATAGAAACTGTTCAGTATCCTGGGAACCCTATATATGGAATTTATTACCATCCCCTGGTTTCTGTCACAGTATGTATATCTTTATTTATATAGCGCCATTCATGTACATAGCGCTTCACAGCCATAATATACGTGATAATCATATAAATACCAAATAATACAAATAGCACATAATGGGAAGAAGTGCTTTCAGACATAAAAGTGACAATTAGGAAAAGGAGTCTCTGCCTGTAAGAGCTTACAATCTAATTGTTATCTTTCTGCAGATTTATCTAAAACCAGTCAGACTTCAAACGTCTCAGGATCATCTGGAATACAGTCTTGCAGCAGAACGAAGACGAATACGACTTTATCATGAAGATGCTTATAATAACCTTATGGAGGACGAGTATACACTTAATGGTTAGTAAGACAACTTTGCCAATATTAAACCAGTTACCAAGTGTCTAATTATTGCATATGACATGAGCTAGACGCCTTGTCATTTTGCTTGCAGAGAAGGTGTCACAAATGGCACACCTGGCAGTGTGCAATTTTCTTTCTTTTTTACATATCACTTATGAGGCATTTATTTCTACAATAGCACAACCCCGAATCAATAAGTTAAGTATTTCTCCAAATTGTGAAACAGTTTTCTACCACTTTGAAAGGATAATGTTAAATCTAATGTAATATAATCAATATCATCGTCCTGTAAAAGCACACCCTTTAAAGAGTGTTTGTCACTTTAAGATCTGAAGTGTAAATCTAATGCAATAAGAAAAAAGATCACTATCATCATTCTATAAAGGGTACAGCCTTGAAAGAGCACATGGTGTTATAATAATAATAATAATAATAATAATAGCATGTTCTTGTATAGCGCTGCTAGTTTTACGTAGCGCTTTACAAACACATTTTTCAGGCACAGGTCCCTGCCCCGTGGAGCTTATAATCTATGTTTTGGTGCCTGAGTCACAGGGAGATAAAGTGACTTACACAAGGTCACAAGGAGCCGACACCAGGAATTGAACCAGGCTCCCCTGCTTCAAACTCAGTGCCAGTCAGTGTCTTTACTTATTGAGCCACTCCTTCTCTTATATGTGTATTAAACAACAAGTACTATAAAGGGTGCACAATGAGGTGATCACAAACCACACATTGTAGGTATTGCAGCAATATTTTATTGTTTTCTTTCTATATTCACGGGAGAACATCTGCACCGTTATCCGGAGTTCCAGCGCAAAGGAGGACTTTGTTCTTCGTATTTTTCCCAGATAACCTCCCTTCTAGTAAAACACCGAAACCCAGGCTTGGCTTGACCTTCCATAAAACCATACATGTATTTAAAAAAAAAATCTTTTTATTTGTTTTTGCATAACATGAAACAATATAAATACAATAATTCATGAAAAAAACAAACTTATCAATAACTACTATACCCCTACACTCCCACTACTCACCCCACACCACATCTCATATCTTATCTAAGAATCTTGCAAGAACACCAGATATTGCCACAAAACAAAAAAAACACCACCCGGATATCTGACCTCTTCATTTCCGAATAAATAAATCTATACATTTATATGAAAACATTTTTTTAATTATTTTTATAATCGATATACTAAAACTTCCAGCTTCATCTTATCTTTTTATGATAGAATTATGTATTTCCAAATAAGATAAGAAAGGAAACCAGATAGCCGTAAATTTAGAGTGTTTTTTTTTTCAATTGTAATTTGTAACAAGTTAACTGTTTGTGTCCCCGATTATTAAAATATGAAATATCTTCATGGTATTATCAGGACAAAAGGAATGAAAGGGTTAATTGTATCACGTATAATATTTTTAGTGTGTAAAAACAGTCAGCTAAAGCTCTACAGTATGCATGAGGGAAAAAAAAAATTCCCCTCCAAGTTACAATAGCATACATTGTCCAATACAAAAAAATCACTGCCAGGGTCAAAGATGCACACTAAGAATCTCCTGTTCTATGTACAGTTACCCAAGGGATTGAAGAGTAATGGTCCAGTGAGAGTTGCAAGCATTAAACAGATTAGAATATAAACCTTCAGGAGTTATGGCTACTGCTCCCTGAGTAAAACTATTTAAACACTAAATAATATACAACTTTAGTGTCTTTAGTATGGCATTATTCCAGTAATCATATTGAGGCATGTGAAAATACCAGTACTCATTAAAAAAGCTGACGTGGAAAAAAACAATTAATATAAAGGTTAATCAAAAAGTATAAAATAAAGGAAGGCATAGCTAGATAGTGGATTTTGACCAGTACTGCTAATGGTATGATATTGCTGAACAGAGTTGTGGATAAATTTCCCCGGGAAATAGCAAGGTAAGTATAGCTGATATCAGCAATATTTAACAGTCATGGTTAGAAAGTGGTATTGAGTGAGGCAGATGGCTCTTTAAGATCACATAGATCTAAGAGAGAAACCCCATATTAATCCAGAACACTTTGATAGAGTTAATAGTTTTAAATTCTAAGTATAATTCAGTGGTTACTCTGATAGCTGTATGAGTGATCATCTGATGTGGTGGGCACAGAGATCACAATAGGAGTGTGAAAGAAGAGGGGGCGTCTCCTATATCAGGGAGAGTGAAAGCTTTTGGTAAGGTACAACCAAATGACTAAACTTTCCCTTATTAATCAACAGATCTAAGTATGAGCTCTCTTTTTATCTATAATAATATGACAATTGAATGTCCATACTAGATTGTGCTCACATTATGCAAAAGAGACCCTAAATATCAGGGACTTGTGAGAGGAACATGGTGGTCAAAGCTACTCTGGATAGATGAGGTGAGGAGCCATAGTTAGACCCCCACTAAAGGTAAATGTGAGAACTGTTGGGTTGAAGACATACCGTATGACCACACATGAATGGAATCCAGTGGGAGATGCCGAGTAGTGTGGAAGATCGAGTCTTCGTAGATCATCCACCAAAGTCGAACTATTGTTGAAACCAGAACATAACAGAGAAATACATGACTGCAAGAATAATTACAATTGCGCTGTAAACACATATGGTGGTTGATAACTGAAAACTTTGTCAACTTGGAAACTGTAGGAGCTTGGTGATTTGTACCTGCGTAATTGTAACTAAGAAGTGAATCCTACTATTTTAAGAATAAGCAACATAAATTTACTCTTTAAATAATGATTACAAAGAAAGGTTTTTTTCATTGTTTTTTAATTGTTTAATTTCCCGAAATATTTATGTAATTTAATCATGTATTATATTACTCTTATAAATATATCATGTGGATATTATATTATTTTGTACAGTAACATTACATTTGTTTTATATAATTGATATAATAAATGTAATTCGTCATAAAGGGACGCAAATCTGCCTTTCCTCATTATCTCTTAGCATGCAATGCTTCCACTGCAGCTAGGGATTCTGGGTAATGACGTGCAAACGAGCACTCACGGTGTGTCACTTTTTGCTTCATTTTAGCACAGATCCCTGTAAGCGTATTCCTGCCGTTTTACACAGCTTATTCAGCACAGCCAGGGTTAAAGAGACACAGGCAGCTGTTTCAACCTTTTAGATCTCATTTGATTAAAAAATAAACTCCACTTCACTCCTGGTTCTGAGGTGAAACAGCTGGGATACACATAGGACAAGCCAAGTGCTGTACCAAAATAGTCTGTACCGATGTACGTCTGTGGCTGGCAATACTGTTTGAGTGCTGGCTTTTGGGGCCCGGCAAAAATGGTAAAAAAAAAAAAGAATTAACATAAAATGATGCCACTGGCATGAATCCGTGGTGAAGAGAGGCGAACTGGCGCACAGCCAAAAGAGTGGGTCACCAATGTGTGGTTGAAGTATGATTCTTTATTGATCCATAAAAGCAAGCGGAGGTAGTTACCCTCCTACGCGTTTCGTGTACCATACCCGCTTGCTTTTTGTGGATCAATAAAGATCATACTTCAACCACACATTGGTGACCCACTCTTTTGGCTGTGCGCCAGTTCGCCTCTCTTCTCTACGCTTACCAGCATTTCCACTCGGCTGCACGCCACCCAGGACACTCAGATTGGGCAATATGTGAGTACTTTTGACTTTATTTCATCCACAATCCATTCAAGGGACCATCCCCATGAGGAATACATAGGGGCTACACTTACAGCCTCACCTTCAGGGATTAATTGGCCCCACAGAGGATTTTGTATCTTCACTAACCTCACTAGCCCTAGTCTGCAAATTTATTTGTTTACATGCATCATATGGATCCAGCGCTGGAGCGCATTAATCACTAACTACTCTTATAAATCCGGTGGTGGGCATTAGTGCTTGCTGAAGGTGGGGGGCATATGCTATGGGCAGGATAGTACTGGTGGTAGCTCAGTCAGTCAGATGAGCCAGCAGCAGCAGTAGTAGCAGCAGCAGCAGCAGTTTAGCCTGTAAGTCTCATGCTCCCCCTTCTCCACATGTTTGTTGTGACATGCATCCTCAGAGTGTGAACCATCAAGAGCCTGGCTCTCTAATTCAACAACCTCTTGATACAGTTGTGGATCAGCTCTGGTGAAATAAATATGCCATACTGGGTATTTTTCAGCGAGGCTCTGAGTATATGACTAGTTTCCTAAAGCCCTTACCCCTCTACAAAACTAAAGGACAGCATGTTGACTTCAAGCCTTTTGGCCAATTTGCCATTCCGCATTATGGACCTCATCATGTGAGAGTTGGTACGTGCGCATCCTATCAAAAGCTTTTGTGAAACTTGGGTTGGTATAGTGGATTAGACATAATTGGTCCACATGTTGGTCTACTACCAGAGTCCCCCTTTTCCTCATGCCTATGCTGCCCACTGCTACTATCAGCTCATGCTGGAGCAGCCCGCACAGCCTCATCCTTATCATCATCATGGCAAAAGCGGGGCAGTTCTGGGATAAAAACATTGTTCCAGATGTATCAAAGAAAACCTTATTGATTTCAATTAGTTTTTTCTTTGATACATCCGATGCAGTTTGTTTGCCCCAGAATTGCACCACTTTGCCTTTATACATATGCCCTTGTGTCTACCATTTCCAAGTACATCCATCATCACTACTTTATAATGACCTTCACCAAAACCCTCTAATATTTCCATGCTCTTTACCTTTGAGTAGATATGAAACAGTGTGAGACCAGCTGCCCTGAATTAAAGACTTAGATGGTGCTGCTGAACCTGAGAAGTGGATAGTGGTGATAGAGAGGGGATGCTACTGTTGGCCTAAAGGGCATTCTAGATTCTGTCCTGCTCCTCCCTCTACTTGTGCTATCTCTGCTGTATCTTTCTGAAGCTGACAGTGCTGGTGCTTGTGCTGGGGTTTTGTGTGGACATGTCAATTAAGCTTCTCAGAGTACTGCTAATAATAGGAGCACAGGCACAAATAGTTGTAGTGGTCATTGCTGCCTGCTGCTCACAGACTAATTGACTATCATCATCCTCACCTCTCTCACTGCTGCAATCCCCTACATCAGTAACAGCTGTAGTAACACAGATGATCCCACATCACTTCCTCCACTACATCATAGCTGCTTCCCTCCCCTGCCTGTGCAGTGTGTGCACAACACACACTATCAACACCACTCTCATCATCTTCGTCATCGTCTTCATTTACCTCTATGCAATAGTGCCCCAATCGAGTGAATAACCCCTTTTGAGTTTAAGGTAATGTAGATTCTCCAAGACAATATTGCTGGACTGTATGTAAAAGATCTGGGGTGATTGTGTATTATCGTGTGGTCTCTAATAATGCCTACAGACAAAGATGCAAAAACCATCAACGTAACCATTCTGGCAATGGTTTCTGGGCCATATCTACTATGCTGTAAGGCACCTTATGGTGCATTCTTGGGAACAGTTTACTAAATCCTTTATCTGGTGCAGCAGTAAGCTAAAATGTACAGAATAATAACAAGGTTAATATTTTGTTTCAGATACAGAATGGGAAAATGACAATACTAAGATCTCAACAGACTGCACCCATGTAGAGAGCATTGAGCTGGTTTTACCACCTCATGCAAACCATCAAGGAAACACATTTGGAGGACAGATCATGGCATGGATGGAAAGCGTAGCTAATATTTCAGCAAGGTTGTTTGTTTATTTTTATCTTCAACTAAGCAAAATATTAGCCCTTCTTGCTACTCTAGGACACCAAGTACAGGGCTACCGACAGGGGGGGACAACCAGGACTGCTGTCCTTGGCCCGGCCTCCCTTCCGGCAACCCTACAGTACACTGTCTGCTGGCAAGATGGGCCCTCCTCTTTTCAGGGGCCGTTCCCATCTGTCCCTCCCTTGCCTCCCCTCCTGCAGGACTGAAGGGTCCGTCCCTTTAGTTAGAACCGCCCATCTATCTCTCCCTTCCCCAGCCCCTATGATGCGCCTCTGCAGACCTGCAGGGCCCTTAGAGTGCACTGGCCATGTGTCTAGCAGGCCCATCCAAGGGCCCCAAATAAGCACACATGTCTTGGTCCCCCTCAGACCACCCTCTCAGGCCCCTTATCCTCCCACTCCTCCCCCAAGGTGTGTGCCTGTGGGGAGGGGGTCTTATTGTGTGTGTGTGGAGGGGGGCTTATTGCCTGTGTGTGGGGGGGAAGGGGGCCTATTGTGTGTGGGTGTGTGTGTGCCTGTGGGGAGGGAAGCTTATTTTGTGTGTGTGTGTATGTGTGTGTTAAAGGGGTCTTTTTGTGTGTGTGTATGTATATATACATACATACACATTGAGGAGGGGGGAGAAAAACATGGTGGGGGGGTTAGGATCAAAGGGGGGGTGGGAGAGGTGGGAGTGTAAGAGAGCGGTGAGAGCAAGGTGGTGTGTGAGAAGGGGGGAAGAGTAAGTGGGTGCGGGTGATGAGGGGTTAACGCAAGGCTGTCGACATGAGGGTAGGGGACCCCGTTGTAAACTGTAATCCTGGGACCTGGGAAAGCTGTCTGCGGCCCTACCTCAGTATAGCACAGTTCTTCATAGTACAATGCCCAAGCACGCCAGAAATGGTTGCACACTGTGATTTAGAAAGCTTGGTCTACCATGCGGTCAAATAGTAACTCATTGAACTTTGTTTGTTTGTTGTTTTCTTTCATAGCCGGCTGTGTCACACACATGCAACTCTGAAGTCTGTAGATATGTTTAAATTCAGAGGACCTTCCACTGTTGGTGATCGTCTTGTATTTCGGGCTATAGTTAACAACACATTTCAAAAAAGGTAAAATAAGAGATTAAATGTTAAAGTCTCTGAACTCTTCAATGCCCCAATGCAATACAATTGGGGAATGAAGGCTGCATGCTAATATCAGTCAGTGTTTCATAAATAAGTAATGGCGCTTCCATCCCTCTGTGTACCACCAGGCTTCAACTACGGCCTACCCTCTATTTTTTCTTTTACATATCCTTGGGTATCATCGCAACATTAAAAACATATTTGAAATTTCAGGTTGCTTGGTTTTCAGCCCCCAATCGATATAGCAAGAGTAGTGCAAGAGATCTGACACAAAAGTATTTTCTTACCATTTTTAAACAAGTTGTAAGCATGGTGATCTGAGACCTGGGAGAGATTTGATTTCCCTTAGCTACTCCTTTCTGTGGGAAGTTGTACAGGTTCGTCCCTCGACTTCCATAAATAAAGGGCACTAAACTGGAATAAACTCAACCTCTTTCAAGTCAATGGGAGTTTTCATGCAATAGTGCCTCGGTCAGCCCTATCACAGTTTTGTGAATAATCCCTGTGCCCTTCCTCCTTTCCTCCCACTTTGCAATATTGTCTTTCTGGCATTCTGGCAACCTGAGTAACCTTAAATACACAGAAACCGCACCAGATCTTGCGTGAATTGCATTGTGGGGGTTTTGCCCCAATCGAACGAACATCCTGATTTCACAAGAAGCCAAAACATTATACTGTATTGTTGCCCTCAAAAATGTTTAATTACATCAAAGTGCATCAACAATGTTTTTCTGGCTTTTTTTTTTGTAAGCTGTCACTTCTCCTGCAAGAGATCACCTGTTTGTGTTTATTGCAGTGTCGAGGTTGGCGTCCGAGTTGAAGCTTATAATTGTGAGGAGTGGACCGAGGGCAAAGCACGTCACATTAACAGCGCGTTCCTGATTTATCAAGCAATGAACACGAAGGAGGAATGCATAATGTTTCCCCGGGTCAAAGCCTCTACAAAGGTTAGATCTTCATCTTAACAAACAAATCAACTAAAAATGTATGAATCCCCTCCGCACTCAATACACCTCGCCGACCCAAGTGTTTTACCAGAAATTGTAATTGTCACGGGAGACGCGCTTAATAACACATTTATATTTCGTGGGTCCTGATTGAGCAGAACAGGTTGAGCAAAATAAACTGAGATTTATTCCCTTGATAGGCAAACACACGACAACTGCAGAATAAACTTAATAATTACACTCACGGGTAGAGAAACAGAGGATAATGTCCAGAAAGGTGCCAAAAAAACCCCAGAAGATTGTTCTTTAAAATGTAGTCCATTTGCAAATTGCCAAATAAATAGCCCCAGTCCAATCCTTCTGTGAATGGGCAAAGTCTTTTCTGGTTCTCTGGGATTTGCTGGAATCCCCAGGGCTAACGAAATCCTGAAGCAGGGCAAGTTTCCTTGTTGCGATGTTTTTAACCCCTTGCGTTCTGGAATCGTAGCCACTGTACTTAGGTCTTATCCGCTTGAAGAAATCAGGTAACAGCAACAGCAAAAACAGGAATAACACAGGAATGAGGGGTACAGGCCTTTTTAAGGACAAGGGCCTGTGAAGTGTTACATTAGCCTCATCCCATTGGCAAGGAATTATCTTCCTCCTATCAGAACCTGCCAGGTCACATGAGCAAGTCCACCAGCCAGCTCAGGTATCTCTGAGCATGCTCAGTAAGCAGCTTGGTAGCACTGCTAAGTAAAAAGGGGCCACTCATTTCTGGGGACGCACTGTCTGGAGTTTGGGTCCCGAGGTGTGAAATATCCAGGAGGAGTAACAGGATCTGCTACTCAGAAACATCCTGATTAAGTGACACTTTACGAATCTGGGATCTTTCATCCCAACAGGGGGCTCCTGTATGCATAACATTTGGTCCTTACTGCCTTACAAAGGCAGGCAGACAAAAAAATAGCATCCTGCCTGTACATTTTAAAACAGCAACAGAAAGGCACTTCACTGCAGGTAGAGATTAGCCTGCAAAATGGGGACAGCCATGCATATAGAATTAACCCCTTCATCCCCAACGCGAAATAAGGGTAACCAGCTGAGCCCACTGCCTTTATTCATGCGCTGATTACCCCCATTTTCGCCACAGTAATGGCTTTAAAAGCAGGCATAAAGCAATACAACGTTTCGGGGGTAACCCCTTCGTCAGGTAAATATTACAATAGTGGACCCAGACCCTTTTTAAATACCCCTACATCACATACACAGCATCATTATCAAAATTCGTGCCAAAATCAGACTACACATATTTGGTCTTCATTAAACAATCATCTGATAGATTTATCAATAAAATCACGGCCCTAGTGCTTACTATGATATACTACTTATTCAGCTAGGGGCACGTGCTGATCGGAGCACTATGGCATGGAAACGCCCATTGACATTGGCACTATGCCAGTTTTACGAATAAACCCCCTAGAATCACCTGAAAGGTTCCACGTGTCAGATAATTACTGCATGATGTGAATTTAATGTATTATTGATGTAAGCAAGAGAAAATAAAATTGCAATTTCATTTACATAGTTACATAGTTACATAGAAGATGAGGTTGAAAATAGACATGCGTCAATCGAGTTCAACTTATGCTAAATTTACACGACAGATACTTTATACTATATCCGTACTTTCAGTATATTGATCCAGAGGAAGGCAAATAAAAAAAAACAGTGACACATCATCCAATGATATATATCTCATAAGGGGAAAAAGAAATTCCTTCCTGACTCAAATAATTGGCAATCAGATTACTCCCTGGATCAATATCCTTTCCATGTTTACTTATTTGGTATATCCCTGTATACCTTTCCTTTCTAAAAAGATGTCCAACTTTTTTTGAATATATCTATTGTATCTGCCATCACAGTCTCCATACGTAATGAACTCCACATTTTAACTGCCCTTACTGTAAAGAACCCTTTCCTTTGTTGTAGGTGAAATCTCCTTTCCTCCAACCTTAAGGGATGGCCCCGAGTCCTTTGTACTGCCCTTGGGATAAATAGTTCTTTTGGAAGCTCCTTGTACGGTCCCCGAATATATTTCTATATAGTTATCATATCACTTCTTAGACACCTTTTTTCTAATGTAAATACCGTATTTCCTCGATTCTAAGACGCACTTTTTTTCCCAATTTCACATCTCTGAAATAGGGGTGCGTTTTAGAATCGATGTACTAAAAAAAAAAAAAAAAAAAACCTGCTTGGGGGCGCTGCAGACGGAGGGCGTGCAGCTTTCAGCGTTTTACCAAAAAGCGCGGTAGCCGGCTGCTTGAGCCACGGCCCCCCGCCCGCTCTCCCCCTTGTCTCAGTTGGTTGCTTGAAGTGCTGGACCCCCCTCTGCGACCCACAGCAGTGCGGCTGTAGCGGCACCACGAGCTGACCGCCCCTGACTGCTACTCACAGCTTCCAGCCCCACGAGCCCTCCGCTACTCGCTACTCACAGCTTCCAGCCCTCTGCTACTCACAGCTTCCAGCCCTCCGCTACTCACAGCTTCCAGCCCTCTGCTACTCACAGCTGTGATTGCCAGTCCCATGAGCCCTCTGCTACTCACAGCTTCCAGTCCCATGAACCCTCCGCCCCCCCCTCTGCTACTCACAGCTTCCTGCCCCATGAACCCTTCGCCCCCCCCTCTGCTACTCACAGCTTCCTGCCCCATGAACCCTTCGCCCCCCCTCTGCTACTCACAGCTTCCAGCCCCACGAGCCCTCTGCTACTCACAGCTTCCAGCCCCATGAACCCCCCCCCTGCTACTCACAGCTTCCAGCCCCATGAACCCTCCGCCCCCCCTCTGCTACTCACAGCTTCCAGCCCCACGAGCCCTCTACTACTCACAGCTTCCAGCCCCATGAACCCTCCGCCCCCCCCTCTGCTACTCACAGCTTCCTGCCCCATGAACCCTCCGCCCCCCCCTCTGCTACTCACAGCTTCCTGCCCCATGAACCCTTCGCCCCCCCCTCTGCTACTCACAGCTTCCTGCCCCATGAACCCTTCGCCCCCCCTCTGCTACTCACAGCTTCCTGCCCCATGAACCCTTCGCCCCCCCCCTGCTACTCACAGCTTCCAGCCCCATGAACCCTTCGCCCCCCCCCTGCTACTCACAGCTTCCTGCCCCATGAACCCTTCGCCCCCCCCCTGCTACTCACAGCTTCCTGCCCCATGAACCCTTCGCCCCCCCCTGCTACTCACAGCTTCCAGCCCCATGAACCCTCCGCCCCCCCTCTGCTACTCACAGCTTCCAGCCCCACGAGCCCTCTGCTACTCACAGCTTCGGCTGCCAGCCCCACGAGCCCTCCGATCCCTCCCTTGCCTCGGTCACTGTGTGTGTGTATGTGTCTCTCTTTGTGTGATTCTCTGTTACTCTGTGTGTGTATGTGTCTCTCTCTGTGTGATTCTCGGTCACTCTGTGTGTATGTGTTTCTCTGTGTGATTCTATGTCACTCTGTGTGTGTTTGTGTCTGTGTGTGTGTGTCTCTGTCACTGTGTGTGTGTATGTGTCTCTCTGTGTGATTCTCTGTCACTCTGTGTGTGTATGTGTCTCTCCCTGTGTGATTCTCTGTCACTCTGTGTGTGTATGTGTCTCTCTCTGTGTGATTCTCGGTCACTCTGTGTGTATGTGTTTCTCTGTGTGATTCTATGTCACTCTGTGTGTGTTTGTGTCTGTGTGTGTGTGTCTCTGTCACTGTGTGTGTGTATGTGTCTCTCTGTGATTCTCTGTCACTCTGTGTGTGTGTGTCTCTCTCTGTGCGATTCTCTGTCACTCTGTGTGTGTATGTGTCTCTCCCTGTGTGATTCTCTGTCACTCTGTGTGTGTATGTGTCTCTCCCTGTGTGATTCTCTGTCACTCTGTGTGTGTATGTGTCTCTCTGTGTGATTCTCTGTCACTCTGTGTGTGTATGTGTCTCTCTCTGTGCGATTCTCTGTCACTCTGTGTGTGTATGTGTCTCTCTCTGTGTGATTCTCTGTCACTCTGTGTGTGTATGTGTCTCTCCCTGTGTGATTCTCTGTCACTCTGTGTGTGTATGTGTCTCTCTGTGTGATTCTCTGTCACTCTGTGTGTGTATGTGTCTCTCTCTGTGCGATTCTCTGTCACTCTGTGTGTGTATGTGTCTCTCTCTGTGTGATTCTCTGTCACTCTGTGTGTGTATGTGTCTCTCCCTGTGTGATTCTCTGTCACTCTGTGTGTGTATGTGTCTCTCTGTGTGATTCTCTGTCACTCTGTGTGTGTATGTGTCTCTCTCTGTGCGATTCTCTGTCACTCTGTGTGTGTATGTGTCTCTCCCTGTGTGATTCTCTGTCACTCTGTGTGTGTGTGTGTGTGTGTGTGTGTGTATGTGTCTCTCTCTGTGATTCTCTGTCACTCTGTGTGTGTGTATGTGTCTCTCTCTGTGTGATTCTCTGTCACTGTGTGTGTATGTGTCTCTCTCTGTGTGTCTGTCACTCTGTGTGTGTTTGTGTATGTGTCTATGTGTGTGTGTCTCTGTCACTCTGTGTATGTATGTGTCTCTCTCCTTGTGACTCTGTGTGTGTTTGTGTATGTGTGTGTCTCTGTCACTCTGTGTTTGTGTATGTGTCTCTGTGTGTGTCCCCCTCCCCTCCACTGTCTCCCTGCCCCCCTCCCCACCACTGTCTCCCTCCCCCCTCCCCCCCACTGTCTCCCTCCCCCTCCCTTTCACTGTCTCCCTCCCCCCCTCCCCTCCACTGTCTCCCTTCCCCCCTCCCCTCCACTGTCTCCCTCCCTCCCCTCCACTGTCTCCCCCCTCCCCTCCACTGTCTCCCTCCCCCCTCCCCTCCACTGTCTCCCTCCCCCCCTCCCCTCCACTGTCTCCCTCCCCCCCTCCCCTCCACTGTCTCCCTCCCCCCCTCCCCTCCACTGTCTCCCTCCCCCCTCCCCTCCACTGTCTCCCTCCCCCCCTCCCCTCCACTGTCTCCCTCCCCCCCTCCCCTCCACTGTCTCCCTCCCCCTCCCCTCCACTGTCTCCCTCCCCCCTCCCCTCCACTGTCTCCCTCCTCCCCTCCCCTCCACTGTCTCCCTCCCCTCCTCCCCTCCACTGTCTCCCTCCCCTCCTCCCCTCCACTGTCTCCCTCCCCTCCACTGTCTCTCTTCTCCCCCATCCCCTTCTCCCCCATCCCCTTCTCCCCCATCCCCTTCTCCCCATCCCCTTCTACCCCCATCCCTCCACTCCCTCCTTTCTCCCCCCCCTTCCCTCCTTTCTCCCCCCCCTTCCCTCCTTTCTCCCCCCCCTTCCCTCCTTTCTCCCCCCCTTCCCTCCTTTCTCTCCCCCCCTTCCCTCCTTTCTCTCCCCCCTTCCCTCCTTTCTATCCCCCCCTTCCCTCCTTTCTCTCCCCCCCTTCCCTCCTTTCTCTCCCTCCCTTCCCTCCTTTCTCTCCTTCCTCCCCCCATCCATTCTCTCTCTGCTCAACCGATACTGTCTCTCTCTCTCCCCATTCTGTGTCTGCCTCTCTCTAGTGCAGATAAATGTACTGTATGCTACTGTTTGCTTTAAAAAAAAAAAAATCTGCACTTTTAATATATTGGGTTTTTTTTCCACATTTTTTTTTATTAATCAAGGGTGCGTCTTAGAATCGATGGCGTCTTAGAATCGAGGAAATAGGGTAGATCTAATTTAGCTAGCCTCTCCTCATAAGTTAGATTGTCCATCCCCTTTATTAATTTGGTTGCTCTTCTCTGCACTCTCTCTAGTTCCCAAATGTCTTTTCTAAGGAGTGGTGCCCAAAATTGTTCTCCATATTCAAGGTGTGGTCTTATTAATGCTTGATAAAGGGGCATATTTATGTTTACACTGGCGACACGTTTTATTGAAGCACGGCTAGCACCGCAAGCCGGGGGATGCCCCGGCGTGCTAGCCGCACTCCCTCAGCGTGCCGCGCATCACCGATGTGCGGTCACGCGTCATCGGGTGCCTGCGCCCCCTGCACGCGCGTCCAGGGCTCCCCGAGGGAGCCCTGGTGTCCCGCGATGTGGGGGACGGCGGCAGGGGGTTCCGGCGGACCCGGCAGCGGGAGGAAGAAAGCCCCGATCGGAGGGCGCTCCTCCGCTGCTTCGGCGCGCGCCCGGCACCCTCCGGCGCGCGCCAGGTTACTGCTGCGGCCGAGAACGGGCAAATGCTCGAATAAACTCGGCCGCAGCAGTACTTCCGTCCATCCATTGCCCGTTTAATGCAAGATAAGATCTTGTTTGCCTTTGCAGCTACTGCATGACTTTGGGCACTATTGCTAAGCCTGCTGTGTACAAGCACTCCTAAATCCTTCTCCATCAAGGATTCCACTTACGTATCCCCATTTAATTTGTAAGTCGTCGGTTTATTCTTGTTTTCCAAATGCATAACCTTACATTTATCTGTATTAAACCTCATCTGCCATTTACCTGCCCAAGTTTCCAGTCTCTCCAATTCCTTCTGGAGAGAAATTACATCCAGCTCTGATTCTACTATTTTACACAATTTAGTGTAATCAGCAAAGATGGGGACTTTGCTCTCAATGCCAACCTCAAGGTCATTAATAAACAAGTTAAAAAGCAGGGGTCCCAGTACCAATACCTGAGGTACTCCACTTACAGCTTTAGACCAACTTGAAAATGTTCCATTTATGACAACCATCTGTTATCTATCCATCAACCAGTTTTCAATCCAGGTGCATATATTTATACAGAGTCCAATTTGCTTTATTTTGTACACTAACCTTGTGTGGAACCATATCAAAAGCCTTTACAAAATCTAAGTAGACCACATCAACTGCATTACCTGGTCTAAATTCCTACTTACCTCCTCAAAGAAACTAATAAGGTTAGTTTGACATGATCTATCCTTCATAAATCCATGCTGACTATTACTAATAATTTTGTTTTCCATTTGTTATCCTGTATTAAACCTTCATGTAGCTTCCCGACTATTGAAGTCAGACTTACAAGTCTGTAATTCCCCGGTTGTGATCTAGCTCCCTTTTTAAATATAGGCACCACATCTGCTTTACGCCAAGCTTGTGGTATTGAGCCTGTGGAAATGGAGTCTTTGAATATTAAATGTAATGGTTCGGCTATTACTGAGCTTAACTCCTTAAGAACTCTTGGATGTATGCCATTGGGGCCACGTGCATTATTTAAGTAATAATCCCTGAAGAACAGGGCATTAATGGCCAATAATGCCCTGGCTGGAAGAGTTGAAGGCCCGAGGCGAAGCCGAGGGACTTTAATCCAGCCAGGGCATTATTGGTCGGTAAGGCCCTGTTCTGAGGGGATTATTACTATTATAGGCTAAATGTAGGCTTATTTTTAATTTTTCATAAAAAAGATACATTTTTGTAGTCATATTGATTTTTATCAGCATGATTGTCTACATTCTTATGCTTTTACTGCAAGTTTATTAAAAGTAAATTGTACACACACACACACACACACACACACACACACACACACACACACACACACACACACACTGCAGCCCCCTCTATACACACAAACACACACTCTGCAACCCCCCCTATATACACAAACACACACTCTGCTGTCCCCCCTACACACTGTGCAGCCCCCCTCCTCTACACCCACAAAACACACTGCAGCCCTCTTCCACCCTCTACACTCACAAAACACACACAACACACAGCAGCCCCCACCCCTCCCCCCTCTACACCCACAAAACACACTGCAGACACACACTAACAAAACAGACTGCTTCCCCCTCTACATCCATAAAACACACACCAGCAGCCCCCCTCTACACCCACTGCAGCCCCCATGTAAACCCACACACTGCAGACACACACACACAAAACACTCTGCACCCCCCCCCCTCTGACCTACAAAACACACACTGCAGACACACAAATCAACAAAACAGACTCTGCCACTTCTACATCCACAAAACACACTAGCAGGCCCCCCTCTTCACCCACTGCAGCCCCCTGTAAACCCACACACTGCAGACACACACCAACAAAACACTCTGCACCCCTCCTCCACCCACAAAACACACACTGAAGCCACACACACTGCAGCCCCCCTCTAGAAGAACAAAACACACACAGCAGAAACCCACCAACAGGACTCTGCTGCCCCCTCTACACCCACAAAACACACACCAACAGAAGACACACAAATAAAATACTATGCTGCCCCCTTTACACCCACAAAACACACTCAGCGGACACACAACCCGTTCCCTTCACTCTCCTGTGCGGAGCTCTCTGCAGACAGGGGGGGGGGGGGAGGAGTCAGTGCCTTGCTGGTGGCTTCTGTCCAATCACTTTGTGAATGAAACCTGAAAGCTGATTGGCTGAAAAACTTGTCAAGCTGCCAAAAATTCCGAGCCATTACTGATTGGATAATGCCCGGAATTTTAACCAATCAGAGAGCAGGGATTTCAATAATGCATTGAATTTACCAGCTTTAGCCTTTAATTACTTTCATCTCATCAAGCCGCCTATGAACTTCTTCCACAGTTAACCAATTGTTCATTAATATGGAGGTTGTGGCTGCCTCCTGTGGCACTACAATTGAAATTGATTAGTGTTGGACCGGGTCCTCAATAAAAAAAAAATGGGTAACGGGTACCCGGCCAAAATTTAAGGTTGTACCCGGTCGGGTACCCGGTTAGGCACTTACCTGCAGGGTGGCGGTGACATCTAGGATCAGCAGCAGCATTTCTGTGACGGGGGCAGCATCGGAGGTGTCTTCAGCCGGCGGGGAAACACATGACCGGAGCCGGAGATGGAGCGTTCCTATTGGACAGACGGCTGTCCAATAGGAACGCTCCGTCTCCTGCTCCAGTCACGTGGTTCCCTGGCGGCTCACACAGACACTGCTTACCTGCTCCGGTGCTGTGGAACTGATTCCTGCAGCTCCCCCGCCGGCTGAAGACACCTCCGATGCTGCCACCGTCACAGGACTGCTGCTGCTGATCCTAGATGTCTTCAGAAAGGTAAGTATGAAAGATTATTTCCAGCTGCCCTGACATTACCCGACGCCGGGTATTACCCGGCCGAGCCCACTTCTCAGTGGCCGGTTCCGGGTAATGTCCGGGTAGCTGGAAATGGGCTGGGTAACTCCGGGTACCGGTTAATTTCGGGTACTCGGTACACCACTAAAATTGATTCTTCCCTGGTAAACACAGAGGCAAAGAATTTGTTTAATACCTCTGCTTTTCCCTTATCTCCAATAATCTGCCTGCCCATCTCACACTGAAAGGGTCCTATATTTTCTTTTCTCGTTTTTTTGTTATTAAGGTACTTAAAGAACTTTTTAGGGTTGACCTTACTTTCTATTGCAATCCTTTTTCCGTTATCCATTTCTGCTAATTTGATTGCCCTTTTGCCATTTTTGTTACATTCCTTATAATTCTGATACGATGTCTCCTTCTGACTTAAAGAAAATAAACGCCTTCCTCTTCTTGTCCATTTCCTCCCCTACCTGTTTATTTAGCTACATTGGTTTTGACTTATTTCTTTTATACTTATTACCTATGGGTATACACTGATAAGTGTGCTTTTCTAACAATGTTTTAAAGACTGCCCATTTATCGTCTACATTTTTCCCTGCAAAAATATCCCAATGTATTCCTTGTATACTAGTCCTCGGTTTATTAAAATCTGCCTTTCTTGAGTTTAAGGTCTTTGTTGAACCCAAGTAATCTGTTTTTTGATCATTTATTTCAAATGAGACCATTATGATGTTCCAGGACTTGAATATTTGTTAGGACTTACATTGTTTGATATTACCAAATCCAGGATTGCCCCTCTCCTGGTTGGTTCCTCAATAATTTGGGTCATGTCACTGTCTTTAAGCACCCCTCAAAAACCTGTTTCCTTTTGCAGTAATACTAAACTCATTGCCTTAGTCTATGTCTGGATAATTAAAATCACCCATTATGCAAACATGACCCAGTTTTGATTCCTTCTACATTTGCAAAAGTATTTTAGCTTCCACAATCTGACAGATATTTGGTGGTTTATAGCATATCCCTACAAACATTTTCTTTAAACTTTTACCTCCCCTGCTAATTTCTATCCACAAGGTCTCTACATTTTCATAATTCCCCTCATAAACACCTTCCCTTATAATAAGGTTTCCATTCGGTTTAACATATAAACATACTCCACCCCCTCTTCTATTTGCTCAATCCTTCCAAAAAAGGGAATAACACTCTAAATTAACTGCCCAGTCATGGGTTTCATCCCACCATGTTTCAGTAATGCCTATGATATCATACTGCTCCCTTGCAGCTATTAATTCAAGCTCCCCCATTTTATCTGTCTGGCGTCTTGCATTAGCAAGAATGCATTTAAGGTTTTTTCTCAGTCTGTACTATTATCTTATCTGCTCCTCTCTTTCTGCACCAATTGGGTTTAATCTTTAGAAGTGTTCTAGTATTATCCATATTTCCTCCATGACCGCCCTCTGAAGGGAACCAGGGCATTATGACAGTTTTAAATTCTTTTATTAAGGGAATTGTAATGTGTACTGTTTTCCCCACCCAGTGGGAGATTTGGCTATTACTGTACGTGTGGTGCATCATACCTGCTGGTAACAGGAGGGCTGAGCTTTCCACCGATGGTAGTGGGGACACAGGGTCAAATTTCTGGGGTACCTTACCCGTGCAGCGCCTCCATCTACCGCAGGCTCCAAGATGGATGGAGGCGATCTCATACGGTAGAAATACTCCCTCTCCTCCCAGTAAGATCACACCCAGGCAGGAGGTATATGCAAACAGGAACGGTCTTTATTGATACCACCACAGCAGTGGTTTGCTCAATCACAGCTTCTCAGGTCAGCTATCCGCTGGATGAAGGTCCCTAGACAAACTACAGGTCAGGGCCCCTGCAGCTGTCCTAGCTCTTCCCAACTCCCTTATCAGAAGTCCGGGTATAGGCTCACACTCACTCTCTCCCAAGGGGGAGAGGCTAGGGAAGGCCCCAATCTCAGGCTCCCAGTTGTGTGACCCTGCCTCTCTCAGTGGGGAGAAGCAATACTGAATTTGGGGCGGTACTGCCTTTAAGCACAGCCAGGAGGAGGGCACCAGGTCTGTCCCGTGATTGGCCATGCTCAGGCCTGAGGTCACCGCCTCCCACTGTCACTCAAATGCAACAACATGGAGTGGGGAAACCCCATCTTAACTACTGGCAAGACCTGATCTTACCAGGGCTTACCGCCAGTACAAGGGCAGGCTTGTAGACACATGTGGCATGGCTACAGTAATAAAACTCAAGTCATTAGATGCCTCAAATTCACTTCTCTTCTGGGAAACAGCAAGGGTTTTAATGCATAACTAGAAGTATATTTGTTGGGGAACATAAGAGCTGGTGATATTGTTGAGTGCCAAGGATGTAAGTAGGGAGAACTATAAAAATGTTCCGATTTTTTACATATGACTAACAAAGCAGGAAAATTAGTGATCAATTTCCCCAATTCTACACTTTATTAAATAAACACAGGCAGATAGATGAGACCAGAAAATAGATTTGGGAAATGTTTTGGAAAATAAGGTTCCAAAGCACCTTTGACAGCAAACAGGGGAAATTACTCCAATTTTTTTGCAATGCTGTTTTTTTGTGTAGCCCTGTTTCCCCCACCCCTAAGTGAGTTGAGGGGGGGTGACTGTAAATAGCTACTGGTGCTGCCCTTTACCCGTTGGCTCACAGGAGCCTAAGCCTCCGCCACTGGGAGCCTGGGATGTGAGAGATCCCAGCAGAGTGGGAGCAGCCCCTCACAGGACACTCTTACAATGAACCACACAGCGTTGTAAAATAGAAAAGGGCTTTACTGGAACATAACACATCTCTAAGGTAACATCTTATAACTCTACTGTAATATCTTATGACTACCAACGTAAGGCACAACTACCCACACACCTCGCAGGGCTGTAACCCCACATCCTGTACCTCACACCGTGTACACAGAAACCCCAAAGTCCCACACCCAACCTTCCTGGTATGTGAGACAGCGCTGCCCACAATGTGTGTGTACTTTGTTGGTGCACTTAGTTACGATACCTGCCCAGTGCGCCAGCACCTGGGCCCGTTGATCTCTTCGCAAAGGATCCGCCGATCCCGCGATGAATCCGCCTCCGCGTGGGTTGGTGTCTTGCCGGACGTTCCCACCATGAAGACAGTATCTATCACCTAAGAGGTCTGGTCCCAGACCAAACTTGCCAGGCCACGTTGTACACAGCTGTGTCCCTGACTATATTAGAATACTGCTATTAGATGACTGCTAAGGGGATCTGTTCCCTATCTAGGGCATGTCCCTGTAGTAGCTCCAACCTTTCAATGACTGGGGCCTAGGGGATTACGGGCCTAGTGCACTTGGTCCCTGAACCCTGTGGTCCAGCCCCTGGGGCTGTTGAGAGTTGTAGTCCATTGGAGAGCTCCTTGCTATGGGGGGCCACGTGCGCAATCTCTACTGCGCATGTGCAAAGCTGTAATGGTCGCCGCTACTCTTAACTGTTCCTGTGCAAACTTGGAAAGCCCCTGCCCTATGGAAAGCCTCTGTTGCCTTTTCCCAAACACTGTAATGGCTGCCGCGTCGCCTCTGCGCATGCGCGGACACATTAAACATGGCGGCGTCCTACCGCAGTTGCCACCAAGAGCCCCAGGAGATGCGCTCGCCCCCCAGCACCCCCGCAAAGCTGGCGGTAAGGGGGAAGAGAACCGGGAGTCAGGTGGATCGGGGGGGACCCTGGCTACACTTGTTAACACATGTCTTACAAATTATTTTAACCATTGCTACTTCAGATTAGAATAACAGGAAGGGAAAGATAATCTGTGCATATGTAATGTGTATATGTAATGTTCTAGATTTGCCAGAGCTGAGCTGCTGTTCATGGAACCTTCTGTGGAGTCGCCAGCGCTGGGTTCTAGGGATGACAGTTGGGATTTGAATGGGGAAGTGTCAGTTGAAGAGGAAGTTAGACACAGGACTCAGATAGAGAGAGATTTATAAATTAACATGAATATAATGAGATGTAAATAAATTGTTTAAAGTGCCAAGTTGTGCTACGCTTTCCCCCTGCCTCTCCTTGGGAATTAAGGTGAATTTATCCTGCCTGTTAAATAGTGAAAATAGATTTTTTTTTGGAACCGTGGAGGTTCGACACATTTGACATCACAGACAGGATATTAGGAGTCCAAATCAGGATGTGACTGACGGGCACTATGGCATTTGCACGTATAAAAAGTATGTATGGACTTTATTACTATAACCCCAACATGATGTTGTACACCTCTGGAGCAAGCTGGCTGCCAAAGTTCACCCGTAAGGAGATAGATCTGTCTGACAGTTTGATTTGGAAAAAAAATGATGGCTCGGTTGGGGCAGTATCAGGTGACAGATACACAAACAGCGGATATGATCATTGGACAGTTGGATGGAGTTGCCGGCCTCATGAAGTTTTACATACAGCTGAAATAGTGTTTGAAATACTCGGGAGTGCATTTGGCACCAAAAGTGATCAGCAACAGGTACTATATTTACTACACCTGATTCCACATGTCATGCTCGCTGCATAGGACTAGAAATACAAAAGAAAGCAGCAGACTGCCAGCATAAAAAGGCTCAACCAGGCTCTGAACAAGCACCTAGTGAAAATGTGAGTGTCCCACATCAAGAAACATCACCGCCTTCTGTTACAATTCAAAATCCTCAGGAACAGGATTGTAGTCCAACTGCAGGTATTGGTGATCAATTTATAGAGTCAAATTTGAGGCAAAATGGAGATATGGTACAATTTTTCAGTAACAATTATGCAGAAATCAACAATGGCACTCTCAGCGCTGAAAAAGACACTGCAGCAACCAGCTGTCCCAGCGAACAACCCACACACGGAAATTGCAGCCACCATTGGAGGTACAGAAAAATGGTGCAGTGAAGATAAGGCAGAAGATAATGCCATATTCACCACTGACAAAGACAAAGCGCAGCAGCGAGCTGTTCTAGAGAGCAACCCAAACATGGAAACTGCAGCCACCATGGAAGAGAAATACTAAACGGTATTCGCGCTTGAATTTCTCTGCCTTCACCATGGAAGAGAAGAAAGGGAACACAAGATTTTCAGGACAGTGTAACTATTTAATTCACAAATTGCACAAAAGGGTACAAAGGTACATAATGTGACCAATCCAGACCAGGGTTCGCTTAGTGGCAGAAAGTGTGTAGCAAACAATAAATTACAGAAGTGTAATATAGTTAATAAGTCACTGAAAGTTGTAAACCACTAATGTTTATGCATGAGGATATGCATTTTCACGAGGGAAAAAATGCTATGTCCTCCATGAGGCAAAGACTTTGCAAGAGCTGAGCCACTGTTCATGGAACCTTCTGTGGAGCCACCATGCGGGGTTCTAGGGAGGACAGTTGGGATTTGATGGTGGAAGTGTCAGTTGAAGAGGGACTTAGACACAGGACTCAGATATATATATATATATATATATATATACAGTGCTTGACAAATTACCCAAAAATCTACTCGCCAAACCAAAAAATCTACTCGCCACCTAGCCCCGCCCCAGCCCCTCCCCTAGCTCCACCCCCAGCCCCTCCCCTAGCTCCGCCCCCAGCCCCACTTAATTTTTTTAAGTAAATTCCTAGTAAAACATTCTTTTTTGACATAAGTTTATTTATTGTATTACATTTATACTTTACTACAATTAGTCCTTGTTACGTGTGTGTGTGTGTATGTGTGTGACTATTTTCCTGCACCCATTAACCAGTGGCTGGATGCCCCCTCTTCACAATATCTAAAGCAGCAATCCCGCCTGGGATCTTACCTGATCCGCAGTCCCTCAATGTCCAGGTACCCTCATACCCGCAATGTTATATGTTGGAGGGAAGGTGTTCCCTACCTGTCTTCTGGGTTAGGGGGGATTCCGATGTCTCCCGTGTGAAGCTCCAGAGTCAGATCTGGAAGAAAGCAGTATCGGTTATTTCGGTGTAGTATAGGGCAGTTAAGATATATATAGGGTAAATAAGATATCCAGATCCAGAGTGTGGGAGAGAGCGAGACAGAGAGAGAGAGAGAGCGAGACAGAGAAAGAGAGACAGAGAGAGAGCGAGCGAGACAGAGAGAGAGCGAGACAGAGAGAGACCCAGAGACCCAGAGAGGGGGGGGGGGGTGACTGGCTGGGGGACTGGGTTGGGGGGGGGTGTGTCTGACTTGGTGGGGATTACTGACTGGGTGACTGGGTTTAATTACTGACTGGGTGACTGGGTGTAATTACTGACTGGGTGACTGGGTGACTGGGTGTAATTACTGACTGGGTGACTGGGTGACTGGGTGACTGGGTGGAATTACTGACTGGGTGACTGGGTGACTGGGTGGAATTACTGACTGGGTGACTGGGTGGAATTACTGACTGGGTGACTGGGTGACTGGGTGTAATTATTGACTGGGTGACTGGGTGACTGGGTGTAATTACTGACTGGGTGACTGGGTGACTGGGTGGAATTACTGACTGGGTGGGGGTGGAATTACTGACTGGGTGAGATTACTGACTGGGTGACTGAGTGGGATTACTGACTGGTTGAGATTACTGACTGGGTGGGATTACTGACTGGGTGAGATTACTGACTGGGTGGGATTACTGACTGGGTGGGATTACTGACTGGGTGACTGGGTGGGATTACTGACTGGGTGAGATTACTGACGGTGGGATTACTGACTGGGTGAGATTACTGACTGGGTGGGATTACTGACTGGGTGATATTACTGACTGGGTGACTGGATGACTGGGTGGGGGGTGGGATGACTGGATGACTGGGTGGGAGAGAGCGAGACAGAGAGAGAGAGAGAGAGAGAGCGAGACAGAGAGAGAGCGAGACAGAGAGAGACCCAGAGAGGGGGGGGGGGGGTGACTGGCTGGGGGACTGGGTTGGGGGGGGGGGTGTCTGACTTGGTGGGGATTACTGACTGGGTGACTGGGTGTAATTACTGACTGGGTGACTGGGTGTAATTACTGACTGGGTGACGGTGTAATTACTGACTGGGTGACTGGGTGGAATTACTGACTGGGTGACTGGGTGACTGGGTGACTGGGTGTAATTACTGACTGGGTGACTGGGTGGAATTACTGACTGGGTGACTGGGTGTAATTATTGACTGGGTGACTGGGTGACTGGGTGTAATTACTGACTGGGTGACTGGGTGTAATTACTGACTGGGTGACTGGGTGGGGGTGGAATTACTGACTGGGTGAGATTACTGACTGGGTGACTGAGTGGGATTACTGACTGGGTGAGATTACTGACTGGGTGGGATTACTGACTGGGTGGGATTACTGACTGGGTGGGATTACTGACTGGGTGAGATTACTGACTGGGTGAGATTACTGACTGGGTGACTGGGTGGGATTACTGACTGGGTGAGATTACTGACTGGGTGGGATTACTGACTGGGTGGGATTACTGACTGGGTGGGATTACTGACTGGGTGAGATTACTGACTGGGTGACTGGGTGACTGGATGACTGGGTGGGGGGTGGGATGACTGGATGACTGGGTGGGGGGTGGGATGACTGGGTGGGGGTGGGATGACTGGGTGGGGGGTGGGATGACTGACTGTGTGACTGGTGGGGGGTGGGATTACTGACTGGGTGACTGTGTGGGGGTGGGATTACTGACTGGGTGACTGGGTGGGATTACTGACTGGGTGACTGGGTGACTGTGTGGGGGTGGGATTACTGACTGGGTGACTGGGTGGGATTACTGACTGGGTGACTGGGTGGGATTACTGACTGGGTGGGGTGACAGGGTGACAGGGTGACAGGGTGACTGGGTGGGGGGTGGGGTGACTGACTGGGGGGGTTACCTCTGGTGTCCTGCACACACATGTTCTCTCTCCCCCATATACACACACACAGACACACACACACACACTCTCAGTCTCTTTCCCCCATACACATACACACACACTCTCTCTCAATCTCTCTCACATTCACATACACACACACACATACACTCTCAATCTCTCTCTCTCACATACACATACACACTCTCAATCTCTCTCTCACATACACACACACACACACACACACACACACACACACACACACACACACACACACACTCTCAATCTCTCTCTCACATACACATACACACACTCTTTCTCAGTACCTCACAGTATCTCAGGAGCGCTGGAGGGGAGAGAGGGGGAGAAACACCCGGCTACTATCTCCCGCCCCGCGCGCACAGCGGGAGAGCACCGGAGGGGGGGGGGGGGGCGGTATCTCCAGACCCGCGCGGACAGCGGGAGAGCACCGGAGGGGGGGGCGGTATCTCCAGACCCGCGCGGCCAGCGGGAGAGCGCCGGAGGGGGGGGGCGGTATCTCCAGACCCGCGCACAGCGGGGAGAGCGCCGGGGGGGGGGGGGCGGCGGTGCGGTATCCCCAGACCCGCGCGGACAGCGGGAGAGCGCCGGAGGGGGGGGGGGGCGGTATCTCCAGACCCACGCGCACAGCGGGAGAGCGCCGGGGGGGGGGGGGGGGGGGCGGTATCTCCCGACCCGCGCGCACAGCGGGGAGAGCGCCGGGGGGGGGGGGGGTGGTATCTCCCAACCCGTGCGGACAGCGGGAGAGTGCCAGAGGGGGGGGGGGGCGGTATCTCCAGACCCGCGCGCACAGCGGGAGAGTGCCGGGGGGGGGAGGGGGGGAGGGCGGTATCTCCCGACCCGCGTGGACAGCGGGAGAGTGCTGGAGGGGGGGGGGGGGGCGATATCTCCTGACCGGCGCAGACAGTGAGAGCACCAGGAACCGGGGGCAGGATGTATCAGTGTATATATAAATATTTTAAAGTGCATTAAATTCCCCCCACCTCAAGCATCTGTTCAAAATCCTCCATGACCGGATCAGTGCAGGTCTTGTAAATTACAGGAGCTGGCACAATTATACAGAAGGATATATAGAGGAGGAGCAGCAGCAGCAGACACGCGCACACCCCCCCCCCCCCCCCCCCATCATTACTTACCCGTGAAGAGAAGGAAGAGCGGTTTGAAGTCCTGGCAACTCCATCCCGCTCACAGCCAATCAGCTATCAGCTAAAGGGATTTTTTTTTTTTTTTCGAGCAGGGGATTTTATTTTGCAGAGCAGGGGAAAAGTTACTGGCCACGAGCCAATATCCGATCGCAGCTGGCGAGTTGGCGACCGGGTTTGTCGAGCACTGTATATATATATATATATATATATATATATATATATATATATATACATACATACATTGGCGTGAATGTAAGGACATGTAAATAAATAGTTTAAAGTGCCAAGTTGTGCTAAGTTTTCCTCCTGCCTCAACCTTGGGAATTATGGTGAAGGTGTCCTTCTGTTCAAGAGGCAATCCAAGCGACACATTTTTTTTTAAATGTTGTTTTAATACAATATATGCATCCTTTGATTACTTTTATTGAAAATGAATTACCTAAGTTGCCGATCAATTTTTTTCCCCCCGCAATCTATCAGCAAAGATCCTGCTTCCCTGGGTTCGCTAAATGGCCGCCTTTCAGTATCAATCAATCCTTCCGTGAGTGTAACAGCAGCTACAATATGTCCTTGTATCATTACCTATTGTTGCAGTTTGCAACAAATGGTCACTAACCTATTTAATAAAAATGTCCAAATATATATTGTTCTTTTGTGCCGATCCTTCCTGTGCCGTAACCTACTTGGTTACGATGAAAACGTATTTTGTACAGCACGCTATCCTTTCAGATGAAAATAACAAGAACACTCACCCGACGGCGTGCACAGGCTTATAATACCCTCACTATCTGGGCAACGGGCAACCAATCTTCGGCGTGGGAAGCAAACTCCCACCTAAAGTAAGGTTGCCAACAGTTCCGGCAGTCGGTCAAAGGTCGTCACGGCAGGCTAAGGGTCATGCTCTAACTTATCACCTGACCCGCTTAGCATCCCTGGCCAAACCCCCTTGCCTGGCGACAGAATGTCTGCCCCCCATCAGAATGCCCCAACATCTGCTAGGCAATTGTTTATAAATACTTCCCGGCATTTATCACGTGCACCCGGACAGTATCTTTTGAAGCTCCAGCCCTTCTCCAGACATCCTGGCGACATCTCCCCAGGGTGTCTCTGAAGCTCGGACCCTCAGTTATACATGAGTCACCTCTGGAATGGCTGATCATAAACTACATGGTGCATTCTTAATGTATCCGGGGTCCCACCTGGCTGACATGTACATTTCCCAGCTCACACACCTTTTAATATGCCAAAACCAGGGCTATGCCCATTTATGCAGTTATACACAAGTTACAATTAATACAATCATATCAGTCTACATGATCCCCTTCTAACATTTTGCACACCAAAAATTAGACAGCTACGACCTTCCTAACTAAAGTTATATAGTTAATTGGGTGAGGGCTTTGATGTGGTGTGTGGTTAAACATTTCCCCACGTCTGCGGTCTGTGGTCTGCGGTCGGGAACTCAATGTATCCGTTCCCGGTTTCACTTGATAACCGCAGACGCACTTTGAACTTAATTGGATAATGCGACCACCTCCGACACTGTAACAACTCGGAACCACTTATCTAACCACAAGTCAATTATCCCCTTAACTCCGTGGTTAAGCCTGTTTCCCTGCTTGTCTTGTGGTAAGCCAGTGAGACAATGTTGCAATTGCCGCTGCTCACCACTAACCACAAGCGCACTTAACCCCTTCAAACTCGGTTAGAAGGCCCTAATTCTACACGGGCACATTTTAGACATATTATAACACATTTTCAGGACTGCAGTCAGCACTGGACCGCAGAACTGACACTCCAAAAATACCTTTTATGACTCAGGGGCACCCAGCCGGGTATAACACCTTTATTTCATGGCCTGGGTACCCCTTCACCGTCACAGTCAGTAACAGGGATTCCAAATGAACAAGCTAGGCACAGCAACAGGGAAGGCTCAGTAACTAGAAACTAAGGTGACCAGGAACACAGGGAAACATATACAATGCTCAGGCAGGGGCTGGAAGTCGCTGGCTGCTATTTAAGCCCTTGTACAGGTGCAGCCAATATAGCAGGCTGCCAGTAACCAAAATGTCCACAGCAGCCAGGTAAGGGCGGGTTCCAGCCAAAGCCTGGACTGGACCCCTTACAGTATTCATGATTATAAAAAAAAGGGCCATATTATATATACTGTATATGTTTATAATTAATAATATTTTGTGATATTTTATGGTGCACATAATACATAGAAATTTGCAGAAACAATGAGGAAATTACCTAATTTTCGTGCCTGAGGCCCAAGGAGATAAAGTGATTTCTTGTTCCTGTTTCGCCATTTTAAAGGCAGTATTGTTATCAGTAAGCCCCCTGGATACTATCATTAATATATTCTAGTTTATATATACAAGGTGGCTACATATTACTGTATGTCACACAGTGCAACTGCAAATAAACAATGCGTCAAAAATAGCTTCATCTAATAAACAAATACACTTAGTTAGCACATACTGAAACAAAAAGAAAAAAGAAACATTGAAGCACAAAAGGCTAACATTATATCAGTGTAATTTGAACTGGTCTTCTCGTTATTTCCATCTCTTTGGCGTCTGTGAATTTTTCAAGAGTCGAGTCCCTACAATCATTAATAAATAGTGCGTATGTATAGTATGTATGTATATCTTTACTTATAAAGCACCCACAGCTGTACTTAGCGCTCTATAAGAGAGGCAATACAGTACAGGGAATTATATTACAATACATGCAACAAATAAGGTCAGACAATAGGAAAGGAAATCCCTGCCCCGGAGAGCTTACGATCTAAGTGGTATGTTGGGAGACTTACAGAGACAGCAGGTGAGAGAATAAGTGCAGTAGATGGCAGTGCTTGGCCACAATCTTTGGTAGGAATGAGTGTGGGTGTGGGACAGTAGCCATGAGTTCAGGCTACTGAAATGCTTAATTTAAGAGGTGAGTTTTAAGGTTTAACATAAAGGTGGGGAGAGAAGGTGCTTAGTGGGACACATTAAGTTTTGCTGCCTACAAATTATGTTTGCTGGTTGTGTCATTGAATGTTTATGTCGCCTTAATATTGGACGTTACTCCGGTGTTACAATATATTTGGGTCTTCGTGGCACAGGTAGGATCGGCACAAAAGAACAAGATATATTTGAACATTTTTATTAAATAGGTTAGTGACCAACAAATAACTTTTCCTACACTGGTCTTTACCCGACACTCAGGAGCTCCTGAATTAGCAGCCTGTAGGAAATAGCAGATATCACATGCTAACTAATTTGTCTGTGGATTCTCACTTTGTGAAGGACCAAGTCTTCTGTTTCAGTGCCTTTGTGATGCACAAGTTCCAGGTTCCCCTGCCCTCTCTATAAATCAGCTATCTTGTTTAAGCCCCAGGGTTAAATGTAGCTCTTTGAGTGGGGTACTCAAGCAGCCATGCTTTGGTCTGTCTTTGCCTCATTATTCCTGAATTCACTTTGTGGAGACTTCTATATATCTAGAGTTGCCCGCTTTCCATAACCATGCTTTAGTGTGAGCCTACTTCATTAACTTTCAAGATACCCTATTGGTTGCCGAATATACCCGATGAAAGGCCCATATGGGACCTGAAACGTTGTTCCTCCTCTGTCCTTGGCTGACACATTAAATGGAGAATTGCACTATGAACTTGTGAGTAGAGGTGTACTGTGAACCTCTGTCCTAGAGGAGACCTGTACTTTGAAGAAATTGTTTGTCTATGTTGTGTTGGCTGCACAAGCCGGATTCTCCTCGTCTGAAACTGTTTCCCCGCACTTTGGAACTGTTGCATATTACTAAACATGCTAAACATTATAAAATACCTTTAACTAAACAAACAGGAATAAAAACAAATATATAGCTACATTTCAGCACATTTTAAAGGCTTAGTCCATCATTAACATCTTTACATGCTTTCCTTATATTCTAATTCAATTATGTATCATAATTAAGGCCAAATCCAAAATATTTATGTCATATTTCAATTGTTTGAAATATGTCTAATGTTAACCGGGGGAAAAAAATGTTTATTATTTTGCCTGTTTTCTGACTGTTCACAATATTTGTGAAAAACAATATTTTAGCGCGGCATATAAATTGGAAAGTATTTTGCAAAAGGGCAAAGTACAGTAGCACAGTGTGCGTATTACTATCCTCATTTATTTAACTCTGTGCTGCCAGACGGGGCTGCAATCTATTGCTTTATAGGTTATAGGTTGTGAATATAGTGTAATTGCATACAAAAGAAAATACATACTGTATTCACATTATTAACACCTTTAGTGTCCAAATGCCTGCACACCAGACTCAGGAATTTAGGATGTCAGGAATGGCTGAATGAATCCTCCTATTTTGTTGTAGTTGTGTCTCTGGCTCTCAGAGAGCTGTGAACACGATCTCCCCTAGAGCAAGAAAGCTATGATATCCACTCAACGCCATAAGAGCCACTGGTCTTGTAATGTCTGTCCAGTGGATGTCATAACAGTGCTGTAAACCTTTAATTAGGGTTCTCTACATACAAATAGAGGGAGAGCTCAAATGAGCTTAAACAAACCTCAGGTAACACAACAGAAAGTGAGGTAAGAGCGAGTTCAAGGAGGTGTCCATGCTTGATAGCACTAGCCTAGCTAGCAACTGGAAAAATTGTGTGCTCACCACTACTTAATGGAGCAATCCCTACAAGGACCAAAGTGATCTAATAACAGTGACATGTTTATGGGGTCTCATCTGGGTGATTATGACTTTACCCCAAATCTGACACCTATAAATAGTTGTTAGATTTGGGAGGGGTTTGCTTTCCTCTGGCTGCTCCCTTTTGTGTGATGTCACTGTGTGTTCAGCAAGTGCTTGTACAGCCAGAGTTCCACCTTCCTCACCTCCCCTAACTTTATTTTCTGACAAGGACAGGGTGGAATAAGGGACACTTGATTGACAAATACTTCCTCATTCAGAGACCTCTAAGAAATTACATTTGTAAGTAACCTCTGTAATCTTTGCTATTAGCATTGTTAGATTTGTTTAGGGAACACAGTGTAACTGAAATGTCATACAGACTACTTACAGGCTGGCTACATAGGATTGCAATTTCTATAAGTATTTCTGGGAGAAGAAAAAGAGAGGATAATGCAGGAAGAGTGAGAAGAGGAAAGATTGTCCCTTATGAGACAGTATGTTTTAAACACGATACACTAGCACAGGAGCATATCAAATCGAAATCGGATTCTGCAGGTTTGGGATATTGTCTTGCATTTTAACAGCTCATTATTTTAGTAAATATGATGGCTGTCTATCTTTTGGAAGAACAATGATTTGGATCGGCACTCATACACTGTATATTGAAAAGTAAAAATTGAAAGAAAGACTTACAGTGTCAGGGTAGCTGGACTTAACTCACTCTTAGGGGCTTATGCAGAGAGGAACGTTAAAAAAGTTTAAAATGGCTGTAAAATAGCCACAGATTTGCCGTTAGTGAAGGTGTTATGCAGGGAACGTCGTTAACTCATTTCTGCAAAAAACTGCAAATTGCCAACTTTTCCTGCCTATTTGAAACTCGCCATACTAATGCACATATTGGCGTGTTCCAGCGATTCGGAGCTTCTGGAATACCACGCTATATTAGCATGGCGAGTTTCAGGTTCTCGCCACAAGTTTGGCGAGTTTTACAGCTCTGAAAAATTTTCAAAGCACTTTTAAAAATCGCGCCAATTTCTCCCGAGTTTAAGGATTTCTGGCTAGTTTTTTCGCCAGAAGATGGCGCTATTTCCTTATCTATGCTCTCTGCATAAGCCCCTTAGTGCGAAATCCGTTTTGGAGAATGTTTACAGAAATCAAAAAGAGGGGTTAGACCTAATCTACACACCTACTGCTCCCAAGCACAAAGATTGCAACATTTTAGGGCCCGTACCCCTTCCTCACACTGTTGTTTTGCAAATGTCAGGTCGTAAAATGATGTGTGTTCTAACCACAGTTTCCTCATCCTACCCTATATAGGATGCTGTCAGGAGGTTCTGTGGAGCCATTGCACGTCGGAAAATACGCCTGGCAAGGTATATTGACTACTCTACGGTGCTAAGGAAAAGCATTAGAACATCAAGCTGATCCATTATATTCTTCTACTGTTCTACTGATAGACTATCTGCTCAGGCACTTCATTTTGACGTTTCTACTGTTAACGTGTAGTAGAGAACAAACAAAAAGGCAACAGCACTCAACACAAAGGGTGGAATAAATGATCTTCCCAGATAATGGTCCAAGCTTGCTACCTAATCATTGCCATTTATATCACCGTAATGTAATCACTTGTTTGTAACATTTTTATTCAATCACTTACAATAACTTGAGTGCTGTTACTTTTAGTTTGTTTTGGTTAATAGTACGGAGAGTCATATCTTGTATTAATTATAAAACCACTTATACATTTGTAGAAGTTATTTTACAGACTTACTCCATTGATATGCTTAGTATACTACTATAGAGTATATAAATCTAACCTAGTGCTTCTGAAACCTCTCCTCAGGGCCCTGAGACAGACATGTATCCTTATTATGTCAGCCACATGTATGTCATCAGGCTCGGCGTGTTAGCAGTGCCATCAGTGCCACTGCACTGAAACCTGTGGTTACAGAGGCCCCGCCCTCTCCACCACAACAATTAAACTGATTGCTGGGCGAAAAGCGCGGGACCTCTGTAACTCTCTTACCTTCCCCAGCGGCGTCTCCCAGCATCTCCTCCTGCATGGTCCTCATCATGGCTCCGTGACGTCCAATGGCGTTGCGTTGATGACAACGAAATGTCATGTGACATCGCAATGCCATGCTGTCACATTGCCATGACAATGAGACACCTCATGGCGCTGCGACGTCCCGCCATTGGACATTGCGGAGCCATGATGATGGGACCATGCAAGGGGAGATACGGCCAGATGATGCTGCCGGAGAAAGTAAGAGCCGATGCCCCGCACATGCCCCTGCACCGAGCCCCGCAAACATCCCAGCCGGCCATCCCTGTAATGCCATAAAACACAAAGTACTCATTATTACCAAAAAGACAATGAATCTGGAGAGCACATTGGGTTGCTTAACTGCATCTTTAAATTAAATTTTATTCCTGATGACAGATGTGTGACATTTTCACCAAAATCCTCGAGCCAGGAGAAATTTCCCTTTTGGGGGGGAGGGTGGAGGATTTTGTTTGTATAAATCAACAAATTTTGCTTAAATAAATCTGTCCAGCATAAAAAAAAAAAAACTAATACGCAAGATCACCTGGCCCCTTATATGCTGCCCTTTTTGTGAAAATGCGGGGAAATTACACTCATTTATGAGCAATGTGAGATTTATGGAAACGTTGCAAAACAAATTGCAAAGCACTTTTGCACGTCTCTAGTGCTGATATATTTACATAAATACAAGAGCTATCCAAATGGAGAATTATAGGCAATAGTCATTTTAGGTAGCACTAATATTGTACAATTTCCCATTGCCGGCCTGTTTTTGCATTCTAGAAAGTACATCCTCTCAAGCAAGCAAGAGAAGCCCATCTCTCACCCATGGGACAAAGGCAACCAGGTACTGTACTGTACATACAGTGTGTAGATAAGTGGTCCTTTATACCTAAATTAAGTGTTGATGCAGCCATGATCTCTCATCCATAATCGCTAATATTAGATGGCCCCTGTCTCCAGTTATTTATTAGCAGGCTACTTGGTAAATGAAATGATGAAATTATATACTGTAACATCTATTTTGTTCTCTGTTATTCTGCGCCCCCTACTCCTGCATAAAACACAGCTGAAGCCGATCTGAAATATGTGAATTTGAAATGTTGCACAGAATTGTGTTTCTGTCCTCTCCTCGAGTCCAAAATATTCAACTATCCATAGAAAATATTCATTTTATTATAATATAACTGAAAAAAAATAGATTGAGGCCCTGTGATGGTTTTATGTTTTTGTTTCATGTTCTCTCTTTTAATATTTTAGACATATCTCATTTACAATAACGTAGCCACCCTGACAGTTTTGGCTGCAAATCATGGATGGGAACCGACCAGCACAATGGAGAATGTAAGGGAAGAATTTAATGTATACCAAAGGATTTCTTTAACCTGTTATTTTCTAGAGTTGAATCACAATATCTAGGTGGAAAAGTTTTCTAATAGGAAGTATATATTCTAACCCTGGGGTGTTGGGCGGGGGAGGGAAGGAGATAAGCACCTGGAGGTGGTAGTTATGAGCATGGGGGAGGGGAGGAGAAAGGGGGGATAGAGACAAGGAGGGGAGGAGAGAGGCGAGGAGGGGAGGAGAGAGTGGAGAAAAAGAGGAGGGAGAAGAGATAGAGGGGGAAGAGAGACAGGGAGAGAGAGGAGAAGAGAGGAGGAAATAGGGGCGGGGAGAGAGTGAGGGGGGGAGAGAGAGGGGGAGAGAAAAGGGGAGATTGGGGGTAAGGAAGAGAGAGGGGGAGGTAGGAGAGAGAGGGGGGAAAGAGAGACGGGGTGGAGAGACAGAGGTGGGGGAGAGTCAGAGGGGGAGAGCAGGGAGAGAAGGGGGAGAGAGGGGAGGAAAGAGGGGTGGAAAGGTAGGAAGGCTAGAGTGGGGAGAGAGGGGTGAGCAAGAGAGAGGGGGAAGGAGAGAGTGGAGAGACAGGGGAAATAAGTGGTGAGAGAGAGAGAGAGAGAGAGAGAGAGAGAGAGAGAGAGAGAGAGAGAGAGAGAGAGAGAGAGAGAGAGAGAGAGAGAGAGAGAGAGAGAGAGAGAGAGAGAGAGAGAGAGAGAGAGAGAGAGAGAGAGAGAGAGAGAGAGATATTTCCCACTGCCTACCTGCTGCCCTGATGGATTGAGGGGGCCTGTTAGAGGCCAGGGGAAAGGGCCTGCATAGCTGCCTGCTGCAAAGGGCCCACATAGGTGCCTGTCAGTGGAGCTTCCCTTCCCCTGACCAACAGCATGCTGCCTCAGCTAGCACTTCTAAAGACAACCTCCAGGAGGCCCACTCAGCAAGGTTACTCGTCGGCCCAGAACAGTAGTCCCAGCTGTTCCTCCACTATCAGTGGCCCTGGATATAATATAACGTTTAGAGGTGGTTTTAAATGATACGCTCATGCCAATCAGACAGAAACATTTTAAAACAGTATTGTGAATCATGTGAAAGTAATAAAAAAAGTACTAAAAAATATCGAAAAAAACAGGTTTGTCATTATTTATCTTCCTTTTAGCATCTGGGTCCTTACTTAAAATGTGTAACAGGCTATACTTAATTCATTAAGCTGGTGAGAATGACATTTCCGAGTGATAACAGGCGATATCCCTCTGAAACACATCTCACTGTATTCATTACATGTCTGAACTGTGCGATAAGTGGTTTTTGGCAACATTTTCGTTTTTTGCCTTTGCAATTTTGTGCGTTGTTTAAATATGTATGTAAATGTGTAGTATTCTCCTACTGTTCAGTCAACTATAAGATAGGAATTGATGTCTAAAATGTCACAAATGGGTCCTGCCTATCTCAGGCAGGTGAGATTAAAGTGTACCTGTGTATATAATCGGATTACAGTATATTGCACTGAGGGGTTACAGGTGTAGTCTCACATATAAACACATTGAACAAATGTTGGTGATATATTTTATAGATTCAAGCTAGGTGATTGATGACTTTGTAAACTTATATATATATTTGTTTTTAATGAATACTTTGTGCTCTAATAATAGGTAAATAGTAGATTAGGTTGAAAAACATACATATGTCCATTAACTTCAACCTTTCATATATTATAATTGGGAAAGATACTAATCCTAAATGTATGAATATGTTGATAAAGAAAAGCAAACAAAAATTCCCAGTCAAACATTTGCCAATGTCTTATATGAGGTCAAAATCATTAACTCTTAACTCCATTTATGGCAATCAGCGTCCTCCCTGGATCAATGTCCCTCCTATATTTAAACTTATTCTGCATATCCCTGTATACTTTTTCTTTCTAAAGAGTTGTGCTTTCCTAATAATGTCAATTGTATCTGCCATCAGTGTCCATCCGTAGTAAATTCCACATTTTACTGACCTTACTGTAAAGAACCATTTCCACTTTCTTTATGCTGATACATCTCCCCCCATAGTGTTCGTTATTCAGTCTTCATTTTACTTATAGCCAGGCATGACCAAGTGAGATACTGTAGGTTAAAGATTTGTCATTGATAGATTTTTTTCCCCGTTACTGTTCTTTCAGATCAGAATATTTACCTCTGAAGAAAATGATGTGCTGTCAATAAAAGTGGAAATGCAAGTGAGGGTACAATCCAAACAAGCTTACCTTCTCCTGTCTGACCTTGGTTTACGGCCAAATTGGGACTTGCACTACTTGTAAGAATTCTTTCCAAGCTTGTCCTCCTTATCTCTGTTGATTTTCTAAGACAATCAGTTAAGACTTATATAGGCACTGAAATCATTCCTTCCTTCCTCCGATATTTTCTGGTAATTATAGTTCTATGCCTATATATACAGCAGTTTGTCCTAAAAGAGATTAAGTAACACTGATCAATGTAAAAAAAAACCCATAGCATTTGGATGCTATGGGAAAGTTTAAACAAAATATTTCAATCACATGAACTGGGTCAATTGAAATGTACCTATGCTTTCTATAAACGTCTGACGGTAATAGGTACAGTTTCCCCCAGTATATAGCATCACAATGTCTTATTTACACTGTCATTTCAGAAGCTGTAAGGTCATAGAAACGGCTGGTGAGGATGATAAAATATTCTACTTTACCTGCCCCCCTGTGAAGCAGAGCAAGTCCAGAGATTTTGTAGCACTAATGTCTCGAAGATATCCCTGTAAAAATGGGTGAGTCATTCATTTATATGCGGAATTTCTCTATGAAACCACACGTCGGGATACACTTACTGTTCCAAAATGGGTCAGTGTATTATTTTGATGCTTCGTGGTTCTAGATTTCCATTATAAAGGTTTTATTGACCATCCCGGCACTTTAAAAGGCCACGTGACAGACCAAAGAATATCACACTAAAAAATGGGGGGGGGGGGAAATGTCACTCTATATCGCTATCTAGAATAATTCACAATGATCATATTTCCTGTCTCATCTTCAGAAACCACCTGGGATACTTACCTAGTTTATTATTTCCCACTAAACAATTTCCTTTCATGTAAGACCATCCTCCAGATAACCCACAGTCAGGAAAGATACTGAGTGATCTACCAGAGACCACCTTTCTCTGCTCTATAATCTTTTTGCACCCGGGTGTAATTGGGCATTTTGTCTTTGTTTTAAACTATTTATATTTCACCTTTTTATGTGTGTGTGTGTGTGTGTATATATATATATATATATATATATATATATATATATATATATATATATATATATATATATATATATATATATATATATATATATATCTCTATATATATATATACATATATATATACACACAGTAATGTATATATATATATATATATATATATATATATATATATATATATATACATGTATACACACACACAATATATGGGTATGTACTGTATATTTAGGGTAGGCCCATACTGTACGTTTATGTTTATTCATGACGAGCATATGTACCAGTATATGTGATATGAAGAGTTGACGTTACCATCATCTGCATTTTCCAATAAGCAATAGGTAGTGATACCAGCATACTGTATGTTCAAGTATTTAAAGCGGGTCACTGAGGATAATTGTGCTTCATACTCTGCACAGAATATTGCTGCTTTAAACATCTTGTGCTTTGTTCCAAGTGACTGTTTTGTCAGCCATTAAAACTAACTTAGATTGTAAGCTCTCCGGGGCAGGGATTTCCTTTCCTGCTGTCTGATCTTATTTGTTGTACTTACTGTACTATAATTCTCTGTACTGTATTGTCTGTTGTAAAGCGCTAAGTACAGCTGTGGGCGCTATATATATATATATATAAATAAAGGTATACCTACATACATACATTTATTTGAACTTTGACGATAGATTGAACTTTTTTTCCCTCCGTGTTAGGCCTTGATTGACTAATTGTTGAATAGCATGCAAATAGGTAATTAGCCATTAATTCTTCATTTGTTAAATGTAACATGCTTGCATATGTAATTAGGCGATGCAAACACATTGACATACTAATTAGTGATCATGGTGTTACATTTATCCCACACTCATTGATGCGATAAAATGAGTTATTGCTGCGTTATTTAAGCATGACACCTTTCTTAAATATGGCAGTAAAAATAACTATTTTTTCCCCTAACACACAGCCATATCATACCTGAAGTCTAGTAAATCTAGGCCTTGGATGAAATGATGTCAGCAGCATAAGTATGAATATATGTCGTTTTATAGACAGATGGCATGTCCTTTATGAAAGCAGAGAAAATAAGGACGGTGTCATTTGTAAGGCCGAGAGCGCACACAGCGCTACGCAACGTGCGCGCGCGCGTCCGTCACCAACCCCTGGTGGCCAATAGAAGTGTTCATTGTTGAAACTACCATTGGCTGCGAAGCATGGCGTCTTTCAAAAGTGTGATTCCCGGCTGCAGCAGCGCGACGTCAGTTTCAGCAGCCAATCAATGCATTGGCTGCTGAAAGTGAACAGAGACTCGGCACACACACACACACACACACACACACACACACACACACACACACACACACTTCCACTCATATCATTATTTATTTACCCGCCCACTCCCCCGCTTGCCCGACCACCCGCTCCCCCTGCTCCCACTCGCTCCCCCGCTTGCCGACCGCCCGCTCCTCCAGCTCCCACTCGCCCGCCTGCTCCCCCGCTTGCCCGACCGCCCGCTCCCCCTCTCACTCCCCCGCTTGCCGACCGCCCGCTCCTCCTGCTCCCACTCGCCCGCTCTGCCCGCCCGCTCCCCCGACCGCCCGCTCCCCCGCTTGCTGACCGCCCGCTCCCCCTGCTCCCACTCTGCCCGCCTGCTCCCCCGCTCGCGGATCATTTCGTCTGCTGGGGATGTTCACACATCGCCCAGCAGACGGAGGCACGAGCACGCGCTTGCAGCCAAGCGGTGCCGCGTAGTGCTGAGTGTGCGGGAGGCCTAACTTTTAAGGCTGCGATTATAGTAGGCGCAACATTGTGTGCAATTCTGCGCTGCGAGAACGAAGTGCAGCAGCTGATATGGGCCGGCCTTAGCGCACGTGAGCACGAGTGTGATGCAGAGCAACTGCGCGGTCAGATTTTTTAAGAAGACAAATCATTTCGTTTTTTTCGCACGGCGGCTGACACGTGATCGGTTCAGCCAATGAGGGTGAACCACTCCGGTGACGCATCCACCACGCCTCCCCATTCGTTGGAAGCTCAGATCACCCGTTGCCCAGGCGACAGGCGCGCGCGACGCCATGAGCTCTGTCACACGTCTACTATAATCTCTGCCTAAATTGTGTTGAGTGACAGGCAGGCTGACAGATACATATGGAGACTTTTGACTCCGTAAACAGCGACACTGAGTTTGAATCAGGGGAGCCTGCTTCAAATCCCTGTGTCGCCTCCTTGTGACCTTGGGTAAGTCACTTTGTCTCCCTATGCCTCAGGCACCAACATCATAGATTGTAAGATCATTTAGATTTAGGCAGGGAGTGTGTCTGTAACAATCCTATGTGCTTTGTACTGCATACCATACTGTAATTGTGAAGCCCTTTGAGTCCCATTGGGGAAAAAAGCATTATATGAAATAAAGTTATTATTAGAACAGAACTAAAAATGTTTGTTGTCCAATACCAGAGATCTCAAGCATGTGTAGCAGGATATGATGCGTCTCTTTACAGGTGTTTAAGGGAGTGGTATTTCAGTGGTTTTAGATTAAACCTGATTAGTACTGGCATATCTGGATTCATATTGGCCCCTAGAATCCTGTCTCATGCTACCACCATTCGCAACTCACTCATATCAGTCGTTGGGTATAATTAATATAGGCTACTAATTTGGTGTTTGTGCATATATACACCTGATTTTTCCTGGGCCTTTCCAGTGTCAGTCCTGTTAGTGCAGGCAGTGGAAAGGTTAATTCCTCCTGTAGGCCTGTGTGTGTGTGTTACAGCCTTGGATGATGTAATCAGTATTCAAGGGAGGGCCTAGCAACTTCTGAGGATGTCAATCTGAGGGGTGGATATTGATTGGAACACACCCTGTAGGTGTGGGCCTATCAGTATCCAGATCTGGCTTGTTACGAGTCAGAGTTACAGACACTCCCTAAAGATTATAAATTCTGACATTCTCACAAATTGTGAGTTGAGTTCAGTCCAGTTATGAAAAGGATATAGTTATAGGCACATCTACGCCGCACATAATCCAGGCAAGGACACGCCCCCTCCTTTAGTAGCCACACCCCCGCCCCCTACTCCTGCTCTAACAGATTTGCAGGACACCTGAGGGAAACATAGAATGTCCATAATTTGGGAGGTGAGTGACATTGGAAGCTCAAAATAGTTGTGTTGACCTACAAATCCGCAGCAGAATGTACAGTGAAAGTTTTGTTGTGCTACGTGGTGCCGTTTGTGATGCTTCTGACATACAAACAGACAACTTAGAATTATAGTATAGATCAGGAGTGAGCAAACTTTTTAGGCCGAGCCCCCCTTTTAATCCATGAAATTTCTCGGGCCCCCCCCTGTCTGATCAAAATCACATTAAAAAAAAACCTTTATTAAACGGTATACAATGTAAATACAAATATGTCTAAGGCCGCACGTACAGTGCCCGCGACGGCGACGCTAGCAAAAGTTGTATTTCGCTTTGCGGCGGCGGTGCGGGCGACCTGGCCATTGATTGGTTCAGGGGCTGTCACATGAGGCGACAGCCCCTGAAAAATCAAATATTGCCGGCTTCAAAAAATCGCATCGCCACGTCACGCTTACTATAAGCACACGCGGCAGCGACAATGCATTTTTCGGATGACGTCGCGTCGCCGGCACTATAAGCGCAGCTTAAATACTTACATACTTCAACAGCTCGCTCTTGCAAAATTAGACTGCGTCCACGCTGCCGCTGAGAGCGGTGACATCACCAACTCTCCAAGCATGAGCGCAGGGTGTCCTGCATAATTTTGCAAGCACGAGTGGGGAAGTGTTTACACTTTTTTTACCTTAATTCTGTACATTCATAGTATGAGTGATAAAGTGGCAGCCTACCCTTTCACTTGCAGAGGATCGCAGCGAAGCAGGTTGCCAGCGGAGGAGAGCAGCAACACAGCGTTATTGTAGGGCAGACACCGGAGGGAGGGGCGTTTGACATCACAGGGCTCGCGCGTGCTCCTCCCCCGTACCTCCGAATTATGTGACCGCCACCTGCACTATTCTGTTCGGCCGCGCGCGCACATCTTTTTCGCCTGCGCAGCCAGGTTTTGCCGCACGCGCCCCGCCTAAATAATCTTGCGCCGGGGCGACCCCCCTCAGATTGTGCACCGCTGCATTCAATCACCACCAACACACAGACACAATACACACTGCAGTCATATATATACACACACACATATATATATATATATATATATATATACACACACATATATATACACATATATATATATATATATATATATATATATATATATATATATATATATATATATACATATACATACACACACACACATACACACACACATATACACATACACACACACACACACATACATAAATACATATACACACACACACATACATATACACACACATACATACACACACACACACACACACACACACACATATACATACATACATACACACACACACACACATATATACACACACACATACATACATACATATACACACACACATACATATACACACACATACATATACATATACACACACACACACACACACACACACACACATACATACACACACACACACACACACACACACATATATATACACACACACACACACACTACCTGGGGGAGGGAGTAACTAAACCTGCTCCGGTCCCCCCATGTGCTGCAGAAAACGGGCGGGTAACAGACAGGAGGAGGAGGGCTTGTCTGTGTGCAGGGAAGGCCCCGCAGCAAGGCCCCGCCCCCTCTGCAGGCAGACACAGCATAGAAGCAGCAGCAGCAGTCTCTGCACAGAGCTTCTGGCCCCGCCCCCTCTGACACAGACAGCAGGGAAGCAGCCAGTGCACAGAGCTTCTGGCCGCCCTGCACAGCTCTGCCCGCCCCCAGGTTCCCCCGCACTCAGCCCACGCCCCCCCTACATAATCTTGCGCCCCCCCAAGGGGGCGCGCCCCCCAGTTTGCGCACCGCTGGTATAGATCATTATGTGCCCCTCGGCCTCAGATGTTTATGAATATTAACACATCAGTCTGACCACTGGAGGGATATTGGGATTGATAAAGGTTTGTAGTGAGGTGCTTTTTGTGTGTTACTACTTTTACAAATAATGACGATCTCGGCAAGCATGATGCAGATTGTCGCTATCACTTTCATGAATCGCCCCTTCTATATACAAGATGGATAAAAACTTAAGCAATTATGTTAAAAAGGAAACACATTTTTGCTGAATCTGATTTGTTAGCACAAACGCACCAAACCTTCAACAAAGACAATAAACATTGTGTTTTTGTTGACTCTGAATTTTATACACTGAACATTTTGAATGACTATATATCTTTGTCCCATACTATGCAGATATGCTATGGCTTTAATTCTTTCAGCAATTAAGAGGTTAATGTACCTGTCCCCCCCCCCCCCCCCCTCATTAATAATTCATTGTAACTAAAACATAATCCTTTTTCTTCCTCAGGGATCCTTACGTTATAGCAATGAGATCAGTCACTCTGGCATCATATCCCCCATCAGCAGAGAAGCTGAGGAGCGAAGTGCAATGTGCAGGGTTCCTGATATACAGCCGGGGGAAAGATGCGTGTCAGGTGACTCCCTTTGTCAGAACATACACACGACTTTATATCCAATGCAGCAAAGGAGTGTTATCTTCCTGCACTGTTAGATGCAGACTTTCTTCAGCAGTGCATCATGTGACCCCTCACAGCTTCCCCAAGTCTGTTCTGGACTCTAAAACATTACACAGTTTTCAACCTCTTGGGTTCCCCTATGATGTACGCCCTGACCGAGGGACAGCACGTCAGGGGCATTTGTGACATACAGGTTACGTCAGGGGTGCTCGACTCCAGTCCTCAAGGCCTCCCTTCCCCCAGGTCAGGTTTTCTGGATATCCCGGCTTCAGGACAGGTGGCTCAATCAATTCCCGCTTCAGCTCAGGTTGCTCAGTATTTAACTGAGCCCCTGATTAAGCCACCTGTGCTGAAACTGGGATATCCTGAAAATCTGACCTGTTGGCGGGGGCTTGAGGGCTGGAGTTCAGCACCCCTGGGTTACGATACGCCTTTTTTGCTTGTTGTTTTTGGGGAGATTGAGTTTATAATAATAACTCTATTTCTATCAAAGCACATCACAATTACAATATACCGCACGATAAGCAGCATTGTACATGGGGATTTTACAGATAGTCCCTGCCCAGATGAGCTAACAATCTCTTATTGGTGTGAGGCACAGAGAGATAAAATGATTTGCCCAAAATCACAAGGATTTGGACCAGGCTCCCCTGATGTAAACTCAGTGTCGTCACTTACAAAGCCTGTGTCTTTACTCACTGAGCCACTAATTCAGCCCATGACATATATCGTGATCTGACCCGCCTCTTCTGTTTGCATCACTGCAGTGATGTCATGATCACGTGATTGCTTAGGAGCAATCGCATAATCACTTGTGCCGCAGACACTCCGGCACTGAAAGATATTCCGATTCTGTTCATAGACATGCAAATGTGCTCACTATGTGTATATCTTATCTTCCAATCCTTTCTATATTTAAGGATCTTCTCTAATGTGACACCTACCTCAGAGCACAGATCAAATCCTGGGCTACAAAAGTATAAAGCCAGCCAACCCATTCATGGAGAGATGATTTGTCCCTTTGGGGGTTGGTTGCAGACTCTGCAACGTGAAGTTGCAATTTCAAACAAAAAAAAATCTCTATTTTTTATTCTCTTTAAAATATAAATAAATCCATGTGCTCATTATAAAATATACACAAATGATAAAACTAAATTATCGAGGAGTCCTTATAGCCACCATGACATTCCTGTTTTTATTTTTAAATCAGGTTACTGTCATTACCCGACTCTGCCTGACTCTTACACAGCAACACTGAAGACAATGTCACATCTGTAGAACTCCCCAAGAAGCAGAGCACAGAGAAATTAGGGATGAAACTGAATAAACTGCAGTCTCTTTAAATCTGTTTTTTTAGCCCTTTTGTTGTTTCGGAGTTAAAGTGGGGTTTAGGAACTTTAAAAAAAAAAAAAAAGTTAAACTATGCACATTTCTGTTATTTTCAACAGGTGTCTTACTTAAACCAGCTGACGTCTGGGATAATGCCTTATGTTGAAGAGAATCTCACAGGCTGGTCGAAGTCCATTGTGGAGACAGCTGCTTCTTGTATTACGTTCTTAGAGACTGCTCAGGTTTACACAACTTTATTGTAGGTAAAACCTCTGTTTCGGGAGAGATCGTCTGTGCACAAACAGTTCTTAACATTTAACAAAAAAAAAAAAAAGGTTTACTGGAAAATCACTGGTCTTATCTTCGCACCTTCAAACAGATAGTAAGCATTGCTTATAAAAGAACATGCAGAGAAAAAGGGTAACATCCCAAAACATCGAAGGTATGTGTATGTACTGTATATATTATATTATATATATATATATATATATATATATATATATATATATATATATATATATATATGTATGTATGTATGTATAGAGATATCTCTCTCGTAAAGAAATAGCAAGCACTCCAATGTAGATATAAAATAAAAGCCTGGTGCTAGTCCCATAGGTAATGTAGAGAGTACATTACCATCCAGCAGGGCAGCAGAACAGCAAATAGAGGCAGCACTCAGTTACGATCCCCAGAGGGATCCTCTTCCTGGGGGTGTGCCCTCTGGGGATCGAAACGTCAGATATTTGTGTCTGCTTCAATACATTCTTTTGCTTACTTACCTCTGTATGCTGCCTCTCTTTGCTGTTCTGCTGCCCTGTTGGATGGTAACGTACTCTATATATACTGTATCTACACATATGATGTTGTATGCACTGCAAGAGAATGTATATAGTGCATCTGCCAACAGTTAATGTGTACTAATAAATCTAATGTAATTAAAATATCCCCATTTATGTCTATACCACTACCCAGATTACTGTTATTGACATTGTATAGCCAGTACTAGCATTGTGTGTTTTATACTGTACCTTACTATCAGTCAGTCTTAGGCAAGACTAAAGTAATATAGATAACATGTTTTACACATGCAAATCTAAATTTAATAATAGCAACACTGCCATCCCTTGTTCCCCGATATTCTAATAACACTCCATTGAAAACAGGTTGTAGTTTAAAAATTTTTTTAGTGAAAAAAAATTACCAATGAAAGGTTGTAATTAAAATATATTTTAGACAATGCTGTTTACTTTGAGTTATGTGGTTTCTTCATGGCATACACTGCAACAAGTAGGGTACATACTGTTCATTCTGTTTAACAGTAGCGGTGTTGTAGCAGTAGATGGAGCCAAAGACTGGGAAAGCATGCAGTGATTTTTCTTCTATAAACAATATTGTACCTGCACATTTATATAAGTAAGGTCAAACTATTGCCTGCAAAATGTCAACTCTGTTAAATGAGTGACAGTACCTAAAACTGGAACACATTTTCCCTGTGGTTAACATATATCAACATAGCTATTTCTAGGCAAAAACAACAACTATTATGTATGTCTTTTTATATAGCGCCATCCAGGTACATAGCGCTTCAAAGCGATAACAAACGTGACTTAATAATGTAACAGTGGGAATAAGCATGTTGGACATGGGAGTAACTATAGGAAAGGGAGTCCCAGCCCCGCAGAGCTTACATCTCATTAACAAAGTCTTAGGCCTGGAACCCGCTGCGTCCGGCGTCACGGGCGGCTGCACGAGCTTTCCCCACTAGCAGGGGAATCCTCCCGAGCCGGTCCCGGTCCCCCCTGGCTGCACAGCTCACTACACGCTGTGACGCGTCAGCCGCTAGGGGATTCAAGAGAATTGTAATTCCTAGCGTCGACGCGTCACGTGGTGTGGCTGTGAGCCAATGAGGAGGGGAGGCTTCGGGAGGAGGGGAGGCTTCGGGGAGCGGGGAGGAGAGTGTGGAGGAAAAGCAGCATGAGTGCCTGTCTGTGCCTGTGTATGTGTGCCTGCCTGTGAGTGCATGAGTGTGTGTGTGAGTGCATGAGTGTCAGCGTGTGAGTTAGTCTCCTGCTGCAGCCGGATACAGTGTCCCTCTCCCAGTGCTGTCTGTACAAGCCCAGCCGATCACACACCTAGGGCAGCCCGCAGCAGCTTCCTGCTGCAGCCCGAGACCGTGGAGGGGGGGAGTAGCGGGTCCCTCCGCTTAAACCACGCCCCCTCCACTTAAACCACGCCCCCGCTTAAACCACGCCCCCCTCCCTCCCACTCCAGCCCCGGCTCCCGCTCCTTACAGACCGCATATCGCGGTCTCTGTCTGTCAGCGCCCCGCCTGTCTGCAGTGCTGGCGCACTGACGGAGGGAGTGGGGCCTTAGCCTTACTGTCACCGTATGAGGCGGGCTGGTGAGTTTGTTCGTCTGGTCAGTCGCTTGGAGCTTCCTCAGGGTTAATCCCTAACATGGCTGGCGACAGGGAAGACCCAGACAGGACTGCTGTCCTGGGCCTGACTGGGTTAGGGGCCCAGCCCTCACATTAATTCCCTGCAGCGAGCCCCGAGATGCAGGAAGTACAGACAGGGTCACTGACAGATTTCCTGGAGGCCAGGGCGAGAGTTACAACCGCCTGCAGCCCTGTATCGACGGTCTTGCGTGTGTTCCCACCCATTTCATACCTTGCGAGCCCCCTTCTTTATTCCCCCCTCTACCGATGTATTTCTCTTCCCTCCTTTCTCCCTCACTCACCCCCTCTCTCCTCTCACTCTCCCTCCATTATCCCACTCACTCAATCTTGCTTCCTCAATCCCCCCTCTTCACACTAATGCCCTCCCCCCTGGCCACACACAAAATTCCAGTCACAATTATTATCCCCCCCCCCAATACATACAACCCCCCATCACATAGAAATAAAACCACCCCCCAAATACATACAACTCAAAATACATAGAAACCCCCCCCCAAATACATATAAAAAACAAACCCAAATACATACAACTCCCCCCCCCCACCCTACAAATTCATACACAAAAAGACCTACAGACTTAACCAATCATAGGGGTGGTCTCAGGCCTCTGGTACCCTGGTTCTCCCCAGCTGTGTATGCCTCAGAGATAGGCCCAGTGCGGGACGGTGAGGGAGGCCCGCGGCCAGACAAAGCCGTAAGGCAACTTCTTTGTCTGGCTGCTGGTAATTTCGGTGCCGCCAGACCCCGGCTCTCTCCAGCCGTGGGCATCCCTGACTGTCCCATGCCAAGCTTCTGACACCGGCGTGCACCAGGCCTCTCATGCTGGTGTGTTCCAATGTCAGAGAGGCCCGGCATGGGACAATGAGGGAGGTCTGCAGGGGGGGGGGAGCCGGGGCCCTCAGCAACACAGCCGGGCAAAGAAGTCGAGCCCCCCACAGCCACTGGGCCTGGGACACTTGTCCCGGCTCTCCCCCTTGTCTGCGGCCCTGAGTACACAGGGGAAATCCCTTCCTCTGCAGAGACTCCATAGTTGGGCGAGGCCTCAAGGAGAGCAGCTCGGGGCAGAAGCTGCAGCCTGAGAGACGGGCTAAGAAAGGTGAGAGGGAAGGGTTAAATCGGGGATACAAACAGACATGAAGAAAAAAGAAAGAAAGAGAAAAACAGAGAAAATAAAATACATGAGAGAAATAAAAAGAGGCAAAAGAGACACGAGTGGCAGCGGCGGATTTCAACATTTGCCGCCCCATGGCACTTACGCGTGGTGGCGGAAGCAAGGCTCCTCCTTTTGAATTGCAGCATCACATGACGCTGTAGACCGCACAAACATGACGTCGCACAGCTTCGCCATGGTAACACGTCATTTGATGGCGCGACATCACATTGCCATGGCAACAAGGCACAGTTTGACGTCACGTTGGTGATGTCCCCGGTTTCATTTGACGCTGCGAATCGGGAGAGCGGCAGCACGGAGGCGGCTGCCACATGTAAGCGACTTCCCATCAGGCCCAATAGGCCTGAGAGAGCTGCATCTGTATATGCGGGCGGACATTTTTCCGCCCTAGGCCCGGGCTAATCAGGCCTAAAGGGGAGGAATGAGACAGGCTGGGGGGATAGAGAGGCAGGATGGGGGGGAGATACAAGCTGGGGGAGACAGGCTGGGGGGATAGAGAGGCAGGATGGGGGGGAGATACAGGCTGGGGGACAGGCTGGGGGGGAAAGAGAGCGACAGCCTGGGGGGAGGGGGAAGAGAGCGACAGGCGGGGGGGGGGGGGAGGAAGAAGAGAGCGACAGGCTGGGGGGGGGGGAGAGCGACAGGCATGTGGGGGCGGGGGAAACGTCATAGTATATATGCTTGTATTTAGGTAATGATCTGATCTTTATAATTTAGTGTGACTAATATCTAAAGATGGACTTCAATATTAACAAATACTTTGAGATTTATTAAGATCCACAAGACCCAGCTTTTACCTTGTTCCAAGTGCTATGACCCTTAGTTATGACGTGCAAGTGTGTAAACAACCTCAACTATTCACGCCAAGGACAGTACAAATGACACAGGGTCATCCCTTAAGGTTTGAGGAAAGCAGATTTCACCAGCAACAAAGGAAAGGCTTCTTTAGAGAAAGCAAACACATAGATACCCAGCAAGCTCTCAGAAACCCCCCAAAATATATATATGTATATAAGTGACACAAGGAGTGCTACTGGGCGTGGCTAATTGTATAAAACAAGAAACAAAGAAGTCAAAAGCAACATCCAATGTGACAAAAATACACAGTGAAATACCTATGTATCGCTTGAAAAAGGGTCATTTAGTTAACCCTTTGGCCAAAGCGTATAAGCCTGCGAGCCACATAAAGGCATGACCAGTTCGCAGGTCCTAACACTAACTGATTAAAATCCTTATTTACTTCTATAATTAGAGGAAGGATGGTCCTGGCATTGAACCTGTCACAACAAGCTGCATGAAAAGAAAACCTGCTTACTTGGAAAGTGGGGAAGGGCGAGCTTTAAACCCTGGGTGGGAGGAGCCACTATGTATGTATGTATGTATGTCTTTATTTGTATAGCGCCATAAAATGTACATAGCGCTTCACAGTAGTAATACATGTCATATAAATAACAAATATAAATAACACATCATGGGAATAAGTGCTTCAGACATACTGTAAAAGTAACATTAAGGAAGGAGTCCCTGCTCCGAGGAGCTTACAATCTAATTGGTAGGTAGGGAGAACGTACAGAGACAGTAGGAGAGAATACTAGTAAGTGCGTCTGCAGGAGGCCAAGCTTTGTGTCATGTGTCCATGATTATCCAGTGCTACTCATATGCTTCTTTAAGCAGATGTGTCTTAAGGTGGGTCTTAAAGGTGGATAGCGAGGGGGCTAGTCGGGTATTGAGGGGAAGAGCATTCCAGAGGTGTGGGGCAGAAAGTGAGAAAGGTTTAAGGCGGGAGAGAGCTTTAGATACAAAGGGGGTAGAAAGAAGACATCCTTGAGAAGAACGCAAGAGTCGTGATGGTGCATAGCGAGAAATTAGGGCTGAGATGTAATGAGGGGCAGAAGAATGTAAAGCTTTAAAAGTGAGCAGTAGAATTGAGTGTGAGATACGCGATTTAATCGGAAGCCAGGAGAGGGATTTCAGCAGGGGAGACGCTGAGACAGATTTAGGAAAGAGTAGAGTGATTCTGGCAGCAGTGTTTAGGATAGATTGTAGGGGAGACAGGTGAGAGGTAGGAAGGCCGGACAGCAGGAGGTTGCAGTAATCGAGACGTGAGAGAATGAGGGCCTGAGTCAGAGTTTTAGCAGTTGAGTAACAGAGGAAAGGGCGTATCTTTGTGATATTGCGGAGGAAAAAGCGACAAGTTTTAGAAACGTTTTGAATATGAGAGGAGAATGAGAGAGAGGAATCAAGTGTGACCCCTAGGCAGCGTGCTTGGGCTACTGGGTGAATGATCGTATTTCCAATAGCAATGTGGAAGGATGTAGTAGGGCCAGGTTTGGGAGGTAGTATAAGGAGCTCTGTTTTTGCCATGTTAAGTTTCAGTCGGCGGATGGCCATCCAGGATGATATTCCAGAGAGGCATTCAGAAACTTTGGTCTGTATAGCAGGTGTAAGGTCAGGGGTTGAAAGGTAAATTTGTGTGTCGTCAGCATAGAGGTGATATTTAAACCCAAAAGATGTGATTAGGTCACCTAGAGAGTGTGTAGAGAGAAAAGAGAAGGGGTCCCAGGACAGAGCCCTGGGGTACCCCCACAGAGAGATCAATAGAGGAGGAGGAGGTGTTAGCAAAAGAGACACTGAAGGTACGATGGGAGAGGTAAGAGGAGATCCAGGATAAAGCTTTGTTCCGAATACCAAGAGTATGGAGAATGTGAAGGAGAAGAGGGTGGTCCACGGTGTCGAATGCTGCAGAGAGGTCGAGTAATATGAGCAGAGTGTAATGACCTCTGTCTTTGGCAGCGTGGAGGTCGTCAGTTATTTTAGTGAGGGCTGTTTCAGTAGAGTGAGCAGTGCGGAAGCCAGATTGTAGAGGGTCTAGTACAGAATAGGTGTTGAGAAAGTGTAGCAATCGAGAGAATACAAGACGTTCAAGGAGTTTGGAGGCAAAAGGCAGGAGGGAGACAGGTCGATAGTTAGAAGGACAGGTAGGGTCAAGCTTGCTGTTTTTGAGTAATGGTATAACGGTTGCATGCTTGAAGGATGAAGGAAAGGTACCAGAGTAGAGGGAAGAGTTAAAGATCTGTGTGAGCATAGGGATTATAGAAGGAGCAAGAGGTTTTAGGAGATGGGAGGGAATGGGGTCAAGTGGGCAAGTGGTAGAGGGCGAAGAGGAGATCAGCAGTGATACATCCTCCTCCGAGATAGCAGAAAAAGAGTCAAGAAAGACAGGAGGAGAGTTGGGAAGCATTGTGGGATGGGAGGAGGCAACAGATGGGATGTTCTGCCGTATGGACTCCACCTTTTTCTTAAAAAAGTCAGCAAAGTCCTGAGGTGAGATGGATGAAGAAGAGGAGGCAGCTGAGGGTGGTCTGAGTAGGGAGTCAAAGACAGAAAAGAGATGGCGTGGGTTAGACTTGTGTGTGTTGATTAGTGATGAAAAGTAGGTTTGTTTAGCCTGAAAGAGGGCAGAGTTGAAACAGGATAGCATAAATTTGTAGTGAATGAAGTCTGCGAGCGTATGAGATTTCCTCCAGAGGCGTTCAGAGGAACGAGTGGAGGAACGCAGCATGCGTGTGTGGGAGTTTAGCCAGGGTCTGGGGTTAGAAGGGCGAGGACGGCAGAGAGAAAGTGGGGCATGAAGATCAAGAGAGGAAGATAAGGCAGAGTTGTAGTTCCTGACCAGGTTGTCAGGGTCTGAAGCGGAACTGAGAGAGGAGAGGGAGGAGCGTAAAGTGGAATCAAGAGCTGGTAGTTTAATAGAGTGCAGGTTTCTGCAAAAACGAGGGCGAGATGGAGATGGAGAGAAGCGAGAGAGAGAAAATGAGATGAGGTGATGGTCAGAGAGAGGAAAAGGGGAAATGGAGAAGTCGGAGAGAGAGAAGTTTTTAGTGAAAACCAGGTCTAAGTAGTGGCCATCCTTGTGGGTGCTGGCTGCAGTCCACTGTTGAAGGCCAAAAGAAGAGGTTAGAGAAAGAAAGCGGGAAGCCCAAGGGAGAGAGGGGTCATCAATGTGGCAATTGAAGTCCCCAAGGAGAAGAACAGGGGAGTCTGAGGAGAGAAAGAAAGAGAGCCAGGATTCAAAGTGAGAGAGAAAGGCAGAAGGGGGATGAGTAGAGGAAGGTGGGCGATAGATGACCGCCACATGAACCGGGAGAGGAGAGAAGATCTGGACTGTGTGAGCCTCGAAGGAGGGAAAAGCAAGAGAGGGGGGAATAGAAACTGTTCTGTAACGGCAGAGAGGAGAGCAGGAGCCCCATGCCTCCACCCCTGCCACCAGGGCGTGGAGTGTGGGAGAAGGAAAGGCCACCGTAGGAGAGGGCAGCTTCCAGAGCAGAGTCAGACTGAGTGAGCCAGGTCTCAGTTATAGCAAAGAGAAGCAGGGAGTGAGAGAGAAAGAAGTCATGCACAGAGAGGAACTTGTTAGAGAGGGAGCGAGCATTCCAAAGTGCACAGGAGAAAGGGAGAGAGGAGGGAGGGTGGCAGGGGATGGGTATGAGGTTAGAGGGGTTGACACCAGAAGGAGTAGAAGTTGCATGTGGAAGGCGAGGACGAGAGCAAGTAGAAATAAGGCAGGGACCAGGATTGGGAGAGATATCCCCAGAAGCAAGGAGGAGAAGCATGGACAGAAAGAGAATGTGTGAGGATGATTTCTAGGGGTGTGTTTTAGTGCAGGCGGCATAACTGTGTGGTGACAGAGGGCGCAGGTAAGAGAGGAGTTCATGTGAACTGAGAAGTGGTGAAGTAAGGAGAGATGGCGAAATATGAATAGAGTTAGAGACATGAGGCTGGTGGAAGGAAGTGCATAATTTGAAAATAAGTGAGGTTACAGTAAATATAAAAAGTAAAGGTGGCATCACAGCAATAGTAATGTGTTGAGATGTGCAGAGTGGGATGATAACCTCCTTTCCAGCGTAGTTCAAATGCAGGAATCAGAAGCAGTAGAGTGTGTCCACTTTTTCCACTTCTTTTTGAACTTCCTTTTTTAAACTTCCACTACTTTAAAGATTTCTACTTAAAAGCATTTCTGCTTAAGAGCAAAGGCTGCTAGCAGCAATGGCTGTTGTAAGTTTACTTATATACATTTAGAAAGTCACCTGGTTGGTACAACAAACTTAATTAGCACATGTGAGCGTAGTTAAACCAAATTGTTTTTCAAAGGTGGGTGTTGTCTTGCACAAGTGTGAAAGATGAATTACATTAAGGCAATAGGGGGATGATTTCTACACAGACAATTTGAGATGTTTTACCTAAATTGAAGTAAAATTAGCTAAATAGACAGCAGGGTATGAGGATTGCAGGACACACAGACAATTTGAGATGTTTTACCTGAGAAAAGACAAGAGATGAGATGAGAAGCAGATCAATGGTCCAAAACAGCTGGGTCCAGCTAGACAAAGCTCCTCCCACATAGAGGTTTAAAGCTCGCCCCTCCCCACTTTCCAAGTAGGCAGGTTTTTTTTTCATGCAGCTGGTTGTGACAGGTTCAATGCCAGGACCATCCATCCTCTAATTGTAGAGGTAAATAAGTATTTTAATCAGTTGGTTTTAGGACCTGCGAACTGATCATGCCTTGAAAGTGGCTCGCAGGCTTATACACTTTGGCCAAAGGGTTAACTAAATGACCATTTTTCAAGAGATATATAGGTATTTCACTGTGTATTTTTGTCACATTGGATGTTGCTCTGGACTTTTTCTTGTTCTTTACAGTAAGGGCAGTTAAAATGTGGAATTCGTTACCCATGGAGACTGTGGTGGCAGATACAATACATTTGTTCAAAAAGAGGTTGGGCATCTTTTTAGAAAGGAAAGGTATAAAGGGATATACCAAATAAGTAAACATGGGAAGGATGTTGATCCAGGGATTAATCCGATTTTAGATTTATTTTTTATTAATCTAAAATGATATTCTGTAATATTAGAGCAAATCTATTTAGAAGATTGTTACTCATGCCCTGAGTGGTGAATTGTAGTTGAACTTTTCTCTGATTATTTTATTAATAGGTGAGGAAATATCTTCCTTGTCCTTTTCAAAGTGGAAGACCTGCCTATGATGAAAGTGAACTGAGCACAGGGGTATGTTGAATAGGTTAACTGCAATCGATTCACATATTGCATAAAAAGAAAATTGAACTGATTTTTTTTTTTAAACTTAACATTTCCATGGTAAACAGAATCCTTTATATAAAGATTGTAAAAATCCTCTAATGTATAATGCGATAAGAATGTTTGACAGTCCTCCGCTCTACATGAATTGTTATCATTATGCAAACAGATTAACATAAAGTAGCTGATCTACTTGAATCCAGTGTTCCTGGATACCAGATACAAATAAGTAGGGCAGTCACTTTAAGGGTGAATTATATTTTTCTAGGGAAGCTAATTATACATTTTGAATAAAAGATTTAAAAGGCTCTTCAGTATCACACTAAATATCACTTTGCTGCAAGAACAGGATCTACTATGGTTCTTTCCCCTCATACAGAGGTACAGGGAAGGGTTCACAGTGAAGTGTAGGACCTGCATTAATTTGGTTATACCTTGACGTTGGTATGCAGGCTCATGACGCTTTGGCCAAAGGGTTTAACTAAATAACCAAGTAATTATTATTGCAGTATTTAAACGTTATACTTATTACCATATGTTTTGACAATTGGATGTAGCATTGGGCACCCCCAATAATCAAGATGTCAGTAACTCCAAGGCAGAAAAATAAGGATTGCTGGGAAAAGGGTGAGGTGCTCAGATACTTATCTGCTCCAGGACATTTCAGGACAATCTGATCCTGTCAAGATTTTTATTGTGCCGATAATTTTGTGCTACTGACCAAGTTTCCTCAGTTTGGCACGCCTGTAAGGGCGCATGTTACATGGCACACAAGCAAAGTTCATCATAACAGAAAGCTACGGAGAAGATCAATCATTATAATATACTGAGCAAATATTGTAACTATATATTAACTGCACAATTTATTGCTGGCACAATGAGTAATGTGCAGTATTACAGTCCATTCCAGCAAGATCTGAGCTCACGTTGGAAAATGCTACCCTGCCATCAACTGCATTCATAGATTTATAGTTGATAGATACAATCACAAATATACACAAAAAAATATTTATTAAACGTTCAATCCATGACAAAATCCTCAGCTAAATGATTATGTGGCCCACATTTGATTCAATCAAATCTATCCCAATTCTTTGTACTTGCTGGTAAAAATCTTACATTTAGTGAAAGGTCCAAGGGATTTAATATATTGGCAGAATATTGTGTTCTGCAATGGCATTTCGAGTGTTCATTATTTTCCTCATCTTAGTGGCATTTGTATGTGTTTCGTTAAGGAACAGATGGAAGATGTACCCAATTATTGCCTATAGTCTTTGCTAGGTCTGTAAATAATTTCATAATCTATTCCTTGCAACTCCCTACACAAAGAACTACAATGGAAGTCCTGTTCTCTAGCACGGACAGGACAAGACATCTCTTTTTGGGTTGTGCTAGTGGCTATGAGACTGTATTACAAATATGTGACAAGTATAAATATAATAACACTTTGCTTTTAAGTATTCCAACATACAATGTTGTGCTGACAAAAATTGCAAAAATGAGGATTCTGAAGTGCGAACTGAAATGTACTGTTAGAATGTAACAATTTTGGGTGCTTTTGTTGCAATTTTCTGCACTTTTGGAATTATTGGAATTTCTTCATAGTCTGCGCTCATTCCACTTGACCATCTACCAACTGTCATTTGAGCTGTATGGCAAAAACAAAAAGAAAAGAATTATGCACAGATGACTGATGAAGGCAAAATGAACACAAAATCAAAACAAGCTAGTAATAAAAGAGACTCAAGAAAAAGTAAGACTGTATCGTGCCACAAACCTTTTGTGCGGAAGAGGCAAAACATTAAATGCTTTGAACAGCATCAGCTTGCGTTTCACAGTTTATCAAAGGGGGTAATTTGATATAGTCCAAAGCTACAGTTTGGGGCGTTATCAACTGAAACATCCACTTCGGAATATATAGAATAATGCCCAACTCTCACTGACACCAAAACCTAAATTTGAGCGGGTTATTTTAGTATTCCAGAAGGGAGAGTACTTTCTCTGTTACTGATAATCATACAATTTTCACATATAAGAGAAGAATGGCTTTAAGTACATGGATTGTAGTTTCCAGGGAATAAGCGAGAACAAATATAATTATAACAGTCCCAATAGAATATAGAGAAATAGTGTACAAGTCATTTGCCACAAAAAGGTGACAATTCTTGCATTTGGGGTATCTAAGCTTTTTAAATATATTTCAGAATCATCATCTTTTTCAGAGGAAAGAATAAATGGCTTACATATAATAAGTTTAATTAGAGCAAACACATAAAAAGAAATGTCTAGAGCAACAGCTGACAAGTAACTAGCTCTGATTAAAAATGACTGAGCACAGTCCCACATAGAAAAGGAAAGGGTCTTGGTAAAAGTCAATCAAATGCCAGCCAATCAGGCTTGACCTCCACTTGGTGGTAGAATGTCCAGCAAGTCTGCGGTTTCTGGGAGGTACTCAGCCAGGGAAGTTACTGGTCATCTGTTACTCTATTTATTTGCTCCAATTAAAACATATTATATATAAGCCATTTGTTCTTTCTTCGGAAAAAAAGAGGATTACTCTGAAACATATGTAAAAAGCTTGGATACTCCAAATGCAAGATTTGTGTGTCACCTTTTTTTTATTTTATTATTATTTTTTTTACACAAATTAGGTGCATACAATTTCTCTTTTATACCCTTGCATCTACGATCCATGGGCTTGGAGCCATTCTTCTCTTATATTTGTTAAATAAGAGGTTGGGATCCCTTGGGTCTTTGGCTGCAGGATTAACCAGACTTCATCTGTTCTCAAAATAACTGGACTCTTGTTTCTTTTTCTCTTGCACGAAAGTTGTCTTCTATAATATCTTTCATGGGACATTTTTGTGGGGTTTTGTTTTTGTATATGAAATCACATATTGTTCCTTTTAAATTTTTAAATCATTTTTTGCACAAGTTTTTTCTCTTGGTGTATAATTGATAGCGCCACGCTATTCCTTTTTTTCCCCCCATATAAATTCTCAGAAGCTATGTTTTTATCACAACTTTAGAACAAACACAGCAACACTATCTGAACTGACGCTAATGAAGCTTTAACTTCTGTTGCATAAATATACAAGAAATGATTCTGTGGAGCCAGATTTCACTGTCAAGGGAAAAATTACAAATGTTGTGATAGAAGAGATACGCTTTCGCATATGGCTCACATATGTTTATAAATGAATATACAACAGATACGAATAAAAAGCAATGTACTATGTAAAATACGCACTGGTAAGTTACATTAAGATGAAGGATTCATTTTCAATGAGGTCACAGATAGTTTTTTAATAAGTCACCTTGCACATTTCCATCGTTAACACACTACATTGGTTTCTCGTTATATAACGATGAGATTTTTATTTATCTTTTGAATAAGCTATTAGAAATAATAGATCGCTAACAAACAATTAAATCTAAGTTATGTAAGCAGAAGAGTGACGGTTTGCTTTCTTGCTCAAAGATCTGAAACAAATTGCTCTGCACAGCACTGCAGGTAATAAAAGGAGATGTCTGTTGCTATTATTTATGTATAATGCTCTTTTACAAGAAATATATGTAAATACAAGAAAATATATACAGGCATACCCCGCATTAACGTACGCAATGGGACCGGAGCATGTATGTAAAGCGAAAATGTACTTAAAGTGAAGCACTACCTTTTTCCCACTTATCATGCATGTACTGTACTGCAATCGTCATATACGTGCATAACTGATGTAAATAACACATTTGTAACAGGCTCTATAGTCTCCCCGCTTGCGCACAGCTTCGGTACATGTAGGGAGCTGGTATTGCTGTTCAGGACGTGCTGATCGGCGCATGCGTGAGCTGCCGTTTGCCTATTGAGCGATATTACTCGTGAGTGTACTTAAAGTGAGTGTCCTTAAACCGGGGTATGCCTGTACGTGCAAAAAGTTGACACGGTACTATTTATGTAAATCCATGTAAATAACAGACATTCCACCACACCGTCTCACCTGAGGCCTGATGTTCTGGGCAGTCTCTCTGAAAATGTTCAACCGACCCACAAATCCTGCAACTGCCACCTATTGGAAACAGACAGCCACAGTTATCTCACGGTCCCCATGGTGAGTTTATATTATGAATCACAGTTGCAAAATATTTGACCAGGAAAGATGCATCGGGACATACATATCATTTTCAAGTATGTCCCGTGATACAAATAGAGAAACTGTGGAAAATGGCAGAATCTGTCTTAAGTGCAATAGCGCAGAGGACTTGTATTTTCTGCCATGGTCGTGGAATGTATGGGAATCCGGTAAACCATTCAATAACAGAGGGCCTGGTAAGGCAATGAAAAAAATAGTGAGTGCTGCATGATGTAACAGTTACTGGCCTAGAGGTCACGCTGCGGAGCGGCATAACGTAACAGGAGGGGGGTCTTTAGTATGAGCTCCCAAAATATTGAAAGATAATGGAGGGGAGTCTCCTTTGAAACTTTAAGGGGGAAAATAAGCCATTAGATACTGGGTCAGGGGTCCCCCCTGAAATCTCAGAATTCCCTACTCTTTCGCTGGTGGATTATAAACCTCTATATATCCTACCAACTGGGGGGGTTGACACTCATTTTGGGGGCGGTTTGTCAGATCCTAGGTAGTTTGGAGAGCGTTATTTTCACCTGGATTAGAATGGGGGAGTGGCTCCTCTTATTCTTGGGGCATGTTTATACGCCATGAAAATTGTGACATTTTGTGGGGGCAGTGTTTTCCCGTATGACTGCTGCTTGGGGTGGAGTCTAGGGGATTGTCCTACAAAGTTTTATAAGAGCCTAGTTAATCAATAAAAAAAAAAAAAGTTAAAAATGCATTAATAAAATATTACAATTGATAAAAAAAAGGATGCCACGCGGAATTCTGGAAATCATTTAGAATCTTTGATGGTTGGAAGTCGAAATGCGATTTTATACTGCACCGCCACTGCAGAGGAATACAGATATAGTAACGCACAATCATACCACACAATAAAATAGTCCAATACCTTTAACCCAGGTCTGTACGAGAACAACATTTCCATTCCTCTTCAAATCCAGGAACTTTTTTGTAATGAGTCGAATTACAATTAAACAGAAATATGACTGCCAAAATCCCATCTGTTTATTTTTCAGCACTCTGCTATATAGCTTCAGTACTGTTCACTTCAAATGTCACTCAAATAGTTCAGTCAGGAGCTACCACAGAGTGGCGCTGTTGTGTCAAACGCACACATATGAGAGGGGAAAACCATGTGAAGTCTTTGCTAACTACAGTAGAATAGGGGCTGATGGAGTAACTCAGTAGTAAAGAGAGTAAACCCAGTTAACTGTCACACATTCAGGATCAGAGATTCAGAAGATGGAGAGGGTATTACGGATCACTTTTACAGTAACAAGGAACCCTCCGCGACACCACGGGGACTCTGCCAGCCCATCCTTATATCACCTCCTGTATACCTGGGTGTCTTACATCCGTAATTGTGCTGCACCGGAAGGGTTATGCAGACTCCCTCTCCATTTTATGAATAAGCTAATTTACATTTCACATAAGTGCCATTGGTATTGTTTTTTTCCTTCGCAAAGCTTTAATATAGTACACTATATATTCTATTTTACGGTCTGTTCTTTTTTTCTGCACATTCCAATGTCAGCTACATTAACAAGATGTCCCCAAGATGAATCTTTGGGTTAAGATATATTTTGAAGTGCCTGAATTCAACATGTACATGTGATGTGAGTGCATAAGTACTTCTACACTTGAATCCCCTTCTGTTTGATTACTTAACTATACATGTTTTTCTTTTGGTGTCTATGGTTGTGCTCCCATTCTCCAGAGAGGATACAGACTCACTGTGACGACAAATGTCACATGCAGCGCATCTTGTTAGTGCTTAATAATGCAACGTGTTTAAATAACAAAAATAACGCTACACTGTCACTTTTTTTTTTTTAAATAAAAGCTTTGGAAAGAGAAGTCTCCTCTTCTACCCATTAAATATTAAAATATACTTTTTTTTAATCTAGCCTTTAATGCCTATTTTCTGTGGTGGTTAAATGTATTGGTTAACCCTTTCTCCACCAGAGGGGCACCCAACACATTCATTTTTGTCAATTGAAAGTTATTATTTTCCCCACATCAGAAAAGAACAACTTTCTTAATTTTAAGAAAAGAAGTTTATGGCTTTTAAAGCATCTAAATTCCCGGTCTTATGATATTTTTCTGCATCATTAAAAAAAGACTAGTTCTGTACTAATTAGATCATAACCAAGGTTGGATAAAAAGATAGAAAACCTGAATGACAGGAGAGAGGAGAGCACAGCTCCAAACGCAGAAAAACAGGGGATCCAGGCGGATGTGCTGATAAAACAGGGGAGTGTTTATTTGCAGGAAGGAATCACAAGCAACATCACGGTCGCAAAAAAGATAGTCCTCTTACGCTCTTCACGCTCTAGGTGCTTTATCAAAGAGTGACTGACCTCAATGATAGGCGCGCTCTTTGTGTGTGCCAAACAGCCGCCGGACACACACCACAAAACAAATGTATTTATAGCCCAATGTTGGATATACTGCGGCTTAGCACCAGAAACAACAACTTCATGACTTTAATAGAGAAGAAGCCTTGCTGTTAAATGGCAGGTTTGTGAAGAACTCCATTGCTCTGTGTTTTAGGTAAAGGATTGTACCCCAATAGACAACATATATTTTGGAGTCTGGACTACATTCTGCTTTCATTATTCTAGCACGGGGATAACAAACTCCAGTCCTCAAGCGCCACCAACAGGTCAGGTTTTAGCACAGGTGGCTCAGTCAAAGACTCAGCCACCTGTGCGGAGGCAGGTATATCCTTAAAACCTGACCTCTTGGTGGCCCTTTAAGACTGGAGTTGGCCACCCCAGTACTAGCACGATGTGCTAAACTTTTCAAGTTGTGGTCTTTTCTGCTGTCATCTCACAGAAAGATATTGTTAGGGCCGAGAAGTGACAAGTCACCAATAATATCAAATCATTTTCATTTCCGCCATGGCAAAACATTGAGCAAACCTACCTTGAGCATACAGGCCTTTAGGGTTGTCCGGACATGATCGAGATAAATGTCCTGTCTCTCCGCAGATGAAGCATTTTGCATAGGGATATTCTCCTGGAACAGTCAACAGATAAAGGGTTAGCATTTCATTCTACCAGATGAGAAAGCTATTCAAATTACTCTGAAAAATGTATGAAGTTAGCGCTTTTGGAAGTGCCATCGAACACAAAGGGAGCGACATAGCACATTGTCAACGTAAGCAGTTTCATGTACTGTACAAGAGTTTTTTTTTGTTCCTATTTGCATCTAGGTCAGTGGCACTCAAACCTCTCCTCAGGGTCTGCAGGTTTTTGTGCCAACAAACTGATATTCTTTCCATAGGCAAATTAGGTGATTTGCGGCCTAGGGGGTGACGTGCCCGTGACGTCACAGAGGTGGTTCGCCCTCATTGGGTGAATCGCTCACGTGACCGGCCGTCGCGCGACAAGATCAAATAACAAAACGTCGCTCTCGCGCGCTCTATGGTCGTCCTCATTGAGGTATGGCCTTTTGCTTGCGTCACACACGCCGTTGCTCTCACCATGGCCGCAACCTTATTCGTTACCTCTACAAGTTCATGGGTTTGCCAGTCATTTGGTCAAGGGGTGCGCAAACTGTGGGGCGCCAACCCATAGATTGTCTGCGGGGGGCACAGAGTTTATAGAGGCCCTGCGCACTTCAATTAAATGCCGGAGAAGCGGCGAAGGCCTCTGTAAACGGCACTTACCTTGGCTCAGACGGCTTCTGGAGACGGGGCGTTAAATGATGCCATGGCAACGTGCTATCATGACACCCAGAACGCCGGAGCCGAGGTAAGGTAAGGTGGGTGGGCGGCACACGGAGAGGGTAACAGCCGGCAGGGGGGTGCAGGGAAACAAGATTGCTCTCCCCTGATTTAGTCCATTGATACTTTTAGCAGAATAGTAAGTTATGGTTTTCTTGGCCATATGGCTCTGACTCCTCTGAGCTGGAGCAGCCGGTAACACATTACTATACTATGCAGGCCTCTAAAGCACAGAATTGATTATGATATAATTCAAAAATCAGATTTTATTTCTAGGCATTCGTTCTCACATGTACCAAGAGCTGGGTCCACTTTAGCTCGGCACTTGGTGATTTCGTGCTCGGTAGAGCCGCAGCGATAGCAGATTCCTGTCCCCATCTCCTGACACCTGAGCACCTGGGCACAGTCAGCCATGCCATGTCCTGGCTTCCGACAGTGAAAACAGAGCTAGAGAGGATAAAGGGAGGGGAATATTCATATTAAAGCAACATATTAGATGGAATTCTATGAACTGGGGGGGGGGGGGCACATGAGTGTGAGCTTGCGGAGGGGGCGAGCGTGAACTTGCAGGGGGGGGAAGGGGGCGAGCGTGAGTGGGGAAAGGGGCGAGCGTGAGAGCGTGGGCTTGCGGGGGGGGAAGGGGACGAGCGAGCATGAGAGTGGGGGGGGGGCGAGCGTGAGCGTGGGGAGCGTGAGCGTGGGGGGCGCGAGCGAGAGTGGGGGGGGGCGAGCGTGAGTGGGGAAAGGGGCGAGCGTGAGAGCGTGGGCTTGCGGGGGGGAAGGGGGCGAGCGAGCATGAGAGTGGGGGGGGGGCGAGCGTGAGTGTGGGGGGGCGAGCGTGAGAGTGGGGGGGCGAGCGAGCATGAGAGTGGGGGGGGGGGGCGAGAGCGAGCGTGAGCGTGGGGGGGGCGAGCGTGAGAGTGGGGGGGCGAGCGTGAGAGTGGGGGGGCGAGCGTGAGAGTGGGGAAGGGGCGAGCGTGAGAGTGGGGAAGGGGCGAGCGTGAGTGGGGAAGGGGGGAGTGTGAGTGGGGGGGCGAGCGTGAGAGTGGGGGGGGCGAGCGTGAGAGTGGGGGGGGCGAGCGTGAGAGTGGGGGGGGCGAGCGTGAGAGTGGGGGGGGCGAGCGTGAGAGTGGGGGGGGGGCGAGCGTGAGAGTGGGGGGGGGCGAGCGTGAGAGTGGGGGGGGGCGAGCGTGAGAGTGGGGGGGGGCGAGCGTGAGAGTGGGGGGGGGGGGCGAGCGTGAGAGTGGGGGGGGGGCGAGCGTGAGAGTGGGGGGGGGGGCGAGCGTGAGAGTGGGGGGGGCAAGCGTGAGAGTGGGGGGGGGCGAGCGTGAGAGTGGGGGGGGGCGAGCGTGAGAGTGGGGGGGCGAGCGTGAGAGTGGGGGGGCGAGCGTGAGAGTGGGGGGGGCGAGCGTGAGAGTGGGGGGGGCGAGCGTGAGAGGGGGGGTTGCGAGCGTGAGGGGTTGCGAGCGTGAGGGGGGGGTTGCGAGCGTGAGGGGGCTGGGGCGAGTGCAAGCTTGAGGGGGGAGGGGCGAGTGTGAGCTGGCGAGAGGGGGCGAATGTGAGCTGGCGAGAGGGGGCGAATGTGAGCTGGCGAGAGGGGGCGAATGTGAGCTGGCGAGAGGGGGCGAATGTGAGCTGGCGAGAGGGGGCGAATGTGAGCTGGCGAGAGGGGGCGAATGTGAGCTGGCAGGAGGGGGCGAATGTGAGATTGTGGGAGAGAGTGTGTCCCTCACCATCTTGTCCCTCTTTGTGCTCTGTCTCTTCAGCCTCCTGTCCTCTGTGCGCTGTTCCTTCCACCTAGGGGAGCTCATGTCCCGTTGCTGCTCCTGTGCCGCCATAAAACCGTTCACATCCTCGCTCACATAAGCCTTCTTCTTCCCCTTCTTCTTGCCCCCGGGATCCCTCCCCCGCCTCCTCACCCCCGGGGCTCCCCAGGCTTTGGAGGAGCCACCTCTCCCCTCCTGCTGCTGCTGCTTCAGCTCGTCCCATGGGGTGGCTGCACATGCCTTCCTGTTGCTGGCGGCGTTGTTAGCGTGACCGTTACGGGCCCACCGGGTCATGGCGACTCTTCTCCCAGTGTGTGAACACGCAGAGTGTGCGGGTCACCCGGATGTGGGATACCGACGCATCGGCGGCCATCTTTGTTACTGGTAAAAGTCGGATTGAGAGGCTACACTGTCATCAAACAGCACGTTGTAAATTTAAATACAATGCAACTCTATGTCTCTTCCAGTGTTGTTACGTCTGTAATTTTACTTTTCCGGTGCCACTTTTCCGAGGACCACACGAGCTTCACGTTCCCGAATCAAACATGGCTGCTGTCTCCGTTCAGTCCGAACTGCTAGGCGAGTGAGCTTTTTCCAAACAGGAAGTGACCTCACGCGTCGGTGCGAGTCCTGTGGATAAATTCCGACTAGCCCTGAAGTCGGCATATGTTGGGTTCCCAGTAAACATCTGTACATGTCTAACTAAAGACAAAAAGGAAATCGAGGCTATGTATGTATGTATGTATGTATGTATGTATGTATGTATGTATGTATGTATGTATGTATGTATGTATGTATGTATGTATGTATGTATGTCTTTTTTATATCAAAAGTATAGGTGATAGGCAGCACTCCACCATATCTAGAAAATAATTTAAAGGAAGTGTGGTGCAGGGGACCTAAGAGGAACCTCAAGCCCTCCCAACAAAGTCATGTGGCTATGGGGGTTCCCAGCACACAAAACTAGAAAAAATTATAAAAGAAGGTTATATGCCAATAGAAAAATAATTTGTATTAGTAGAACTTATGATGATGCAACAAGCAGTGCCAAGTAGTATGCTATAGAGAGCGTGACTCGTCAAACATATACAGGTAAATACAATATCAATAAAGGGAGGGATTATGGATACGAGTTTTTTTTACAAGTGTAAAAAGATGAAGGGATCAATACAAGGGAGGCAATGTTTCGGGGCCTAAATCGCCCGTTCTCACCGACCCTAAAGGTTTGTGGTACTTCCCTTTAATTCCTCCAACCAAACCTCTCACCTATAGAAGTATGGATATATACCTAATCTGTAATAATGAAATAGATAACATTTAACGTGTTCTGTGTGCCATAGTTAACTCAGAATCAAGAAATACTGGTAAGTAATTAAAGCTGCAGTTCAAGCAACATCCTGCATGTGTGTTTTTTTAAATAAATCAGTTCTGTAGTAAGAAAAAATACTTTTAGCATTTTCTGTTTAAAAAACAACAACTTTGAAAGACCAATTTTCTTGTATTCTATTTTAACAAGCATGCTTGTTCCTATAGCAACCATTTACATTCCCCATATTTAAAGATGTCGCCAAACTTTGCCGATCAATAGACGGAGAACGAATTGACCGGCAGCTATGCAGTTCTTTAGGTAAGTAGAGATTGCCCACATGAAACTATTGAAGTTAAAAAAAAAAACCGGGAGCTTGAACTGCAGCTTTAAGGCATAAATATATTATTTGATAGATACCAGAGGACTGGCTTACTGCCTAGACTTTATTTCAGTATTACAGATTAGGCATATATCCGTACTTCTGTAGGTGAGCGGTTTGGATGGAGGAATTAAAGGGAAGTACCACAGACTTCTAGGTTCGGTGGGAACGGGCTTGAAGAAGGGGTGATTTAGGCCCCGAAACGTTGCCTCCCTTGTATTGATCCCTCCATCTTTTTATGCTTGTTTTTTGTATTCCCCTCCCACCCCCACTCTTATGTTTTTTCTTCCCTCCCCATTCTCCTCCCTTTATTGATATTGTATTTATATGTTTGACGAGTCACTCTCTAAGCCTACTACTTGGCACTGCTTGTTGCATCATCAAATGTTCTACTAATACAAATTATTTTTCTATTGGCATATACAGACAAACAAGGTGATAATAAAATCACCCAAAAGAACCCTATTTGCTGCACTCAGTCCAGTATTATAGGATCTAATTACATAATAGTCCAATGAATGTGTAGCTAACTGGAAATCAGATACAGATGACCTATAGTAACCGCTCCCATCACTATAAGAGGACGGATACCAGTAAAAGCCAAATAGTGGCCAAAAATAAGAACATTTTATCAGTGATATAACATTGACGCAAGAACAAGTACAGTGACAATATATACAGTGCTAGGAATAAAATCCTTTCCCAATAAAAATGGTAGTAGCATGTTGAATGCTAATTGTTATGTAAAACCACGCATAGCTATGTGATGGGTAAATATAGATGCATGTATAGCAATCCCTGGATCAAGCATTCAAATAATGACCTATTGGCAATACAGGTCATGAAAGGGTAGAGTTGTGTGGGAAGCGGTTAAAAAACCTACTAATAACCCAGGCTAAGGGTCCAGTTACAAGTCTCCAGCAGGAAGAGGCTACTTGGAGGAAAAGCTGGCTGGATTATTTTTCTGTATGTTTTGCAACGGTTACTAGGGTAAACTTGGTCACAAGGCCCTACAACTAGGAAAGGTAGTTGTGTTACCCCAGATTTCCAAAGTAAGTATATTTTTAGTGTAAATTGTGTTACATTGTGTTTGTCTTTTCCTGAAATAAATTACAATTTATTTTACCGGCTTGTTTTGCTCAATCATATGATCCCGGTATAAATGTGTTGATAAACCTGGTCCAAGCTTTATGTATCAGGTGTATAGTATTAGCCACGGAACTACTCATGCTTCGTTAAGTATGTGTGTTTTAAGGTGGGTCTTAAAGGTGGATAGAGAGGTGCTAGTCGGGAATTGAAGGGAAGGGATTCCAGAGGTGTGAAAAAGGTTTAAGCGGGAGAGGGCTTTAAATACAAAGGGGGTAGAGAGAAAACATCCTTGAGTGGAATGCAGTGGAGTGGAATGCAAGAGTCGGGATGGTGCATAGCGAGAAATTAAGGCGGAGGGGCAAAAGAGTTTAACGCTTTAAAAGTGAGAAGGAGAATTGTGTGAGAGGTGGGATTTGATAGGAAGCTAGGAGAGTGATTTCAGCAGGGGACACACTGAGACAGATTTTGGAAAGAGTAGAGTGATTCTGGCAGCAGCGTTTAGAATAGATTGTAGGGGAGACAGGTGAGAGGCAGGAAGGCCGGACAGCAGGAGGTTACAGTAATCGAGACGGGAGAGAATGATGGCCTGTGTCAGAGTTTTAGCAGTCGAGCAACAGAGGAAAGGGCGTACTGTACTTGTGGAATCTTTTGATGAGATTATTTTAGTTGGCATTGTTAGGCTGGTTACAAAAAAAGCATTAGCCTATCGCACACTTTATACTATGTAAATTTACAGAAAATACAATTTATAGACATTAATCCAGTAAGTCAGTGGTTATGAAGCTGTTATCTCGAAACACTTTTTCTAACAGATGTTTGCTGCTGCTTTCTGTAACGTGTCTGTCGCCGACAAAGAGATCTCAACTTCCAGCCACCAAATTTAGTACGAAGTGTGAACAATATAATAGTGCGCTAGGTTAGCAGCACCAATCAGGTGTCACTGATAGACGTCCATGTCCCTCAATGGGAAAGATATCTAATCTTTTTGAATGGGAAAATGGACAGGTGAAGAGGGGGGAGAGAGAGGGGCCAAGGGGGCTGCCTGGGTGTGCACCTCCTACCTCAGATACGTAAAGGTACAGTGTGTGTGTGTAACCTAACACATATCTTGCCGTGACTATACAATTCATCTAAAAATACTTGACTGTGTCAGTATAATTACTTGACTGCTGCGGCTTAGGGGGGACCTTTTTGTCCACTTTTTTATGTAATAAATTTAAAAAATTTGCTATAAACCGTGAGCCTCCTTCTGTTACCTCTGGCAGTGCACTGCCTTATTTTCCTACCTGTTCCTGCCGCTTACCTGGGAGATTGCACGCCTAAGAAAATTCTGATGTTGGATACTCCAGGAGAAACTGAATGAGTGCACTTTACGTGTCGCTGTACCCTTTCTTTCTCCTTTGATTTATGGGACTTTGGTCTGTACTACTTATTTATGGTGCCGCTGGCATTAGGTACTAGTCCCCTAACCCTATTAGGGCTACGTTATGCTATATGCTTATATGGAAGGAGTTCATCCCAACTGCAGTTTATTATTCCAAACAGGACTTGTTTTTTCTGATGCACTGGTTTTCTACACAATTCAGTAATGAGGTGACCTGAAGTACCGGTTTTAGAGCACTTGTCCCAGTGCCCTGAAAGGCTAAGTAAAATGTTTTTGAAATTGCTTTAGAGTGGCAATTTCAAAACTCGTACAAATGAGACCGCGGCCCAGCTCTTTACCCCCAAAGCACGCATGCCGGAAGTTGGGTCTAATTTCAGCACCGGAGGCCTCCCCCCCAATATAAAATGTGTGCGTGTGCCACTTGTGAGATATCTCTGCAGTCGGTGATACTTGTAAATACAGTACCTATGTATTTGTGCCTGATAATACTATACAAAGACTTGCAGATTAATTCCTGGAAGGGTTCATCAACTATATGTTTAAAATAAATACATTTTTATTTTGTCCCGGTTTGTTATTTAAAAAATATGGTCACCTTATTCAGTAAAGAAAACCTAATGTTGGTGACCCTCTTGTATGCCATCGTTGGAGGGTTCTTGAAGATTTAAGGAATCTTGGGATCATGCCAATATTTATGAATGATGTGTTTTACTCCCAGAGAGTGAGTCCCAAATGCCGTCACTACAGGAACACGTTCACGTTGTCTTTCCTTTTTCTTTGAGGAAGCTTTCTCTTGGCATCTGTTTAACTTTCAATAAGGCTTTCTCTAAATCATTTAATGCATATCCTCTTCTCATTTGTGTACCATTTTCGTTGCTCGGACTTCAAATAACAGTGCCTACAATCCTACACATTCTCATTAATTGACTCATAGACAGGTCCTTCTTCTGTGGTTGTGGGTGGACACCGAGAGCTTGTAAATATGTATTGCAATCAGTAGGTTTTACATATGTAACCCTCCCTGCCCGGCTCCTAGGGAGAGTACATCGGTGTGCTATATTTATCTAGTAGTTTACTTCAATTTAGGATGCTGGATTCAGGCGGCTGGACGATGAAGTAGCAAAGGTGAAAATGATTGGTACCAGGAACTTTTGTGGTACAACTTAAATCTTTATTCAGGTCCCCAGGCATGGGGACACTTCACACACACACAACATAGATGTATGTTGCTTTAGATCACACTTTGTTACTCATGAAAAAGTACATCCCTAGGTACCCACTCTTAACACTCATGGTGAGGTGCATATTCTTGGCTGTGTTGCTTGTATTGGACTATGCCCCCCTTTGGAGTAATATTCGTCATACCCCATCTACTTTGGGCCCTTACTGATATCCTGGCCGGTTATATGCAGGTAAAGACTATACCCCATTCCTAATTGGGAAGTGCCACTTCCTTACAGGTTGAGGAGACTACATATGGGGATCCACCAGTAGAGCAGATCCGCTGACACCCAGGAGCCATCTGCATGTGTCCGTCTGTAGCCTGTCTGTATCCCCTCTCTGGGACCTGCATGTTTCCGTTGGCCATCTCATTGGGATCCTTGCTAAAAGGGCACTGTCCATATCTGTAACATGACAAACCGGGGGGCCTGATATGTCATGTACATATACTGCTCTACTATTAACCCCATGCAGCAAAATGGTAACCCATTGAGGAGTCCTCAGTCACTTCTCTGTGAGTGTAACAATGACATCCAAAAATTAATGTAATCATAGCTACCGCTCAACCCCGTTACAACGCGAATCCGCTTATAACGCGATACAAGTGTGGCTCCCAATTTTATTATTTATGAATACTTTACAGCACGATTATTGGTATCTTAAATACTTTATTATACAATGCATACAATTGTACATTATTTCTAATGCGATCCGCTTATAGCGCAATGTGATTCTTTGTACCCCACGCACAGCGCTATAAGGGGGTTGAGCTGTATCATGTTTAGTAAAGGAAATAGTCCCGTGTCCCCTATTAAGGCTCTGCTGAAACTATGTTACACTTTCTTCAGTACCCCGCCATATCTAAAACAGTTAATAAAGATCTAACAAAAAAGATTGCAAATCCTTGGAATGGTTACTAGTAGCCAAACATATTTTAACCACCTCCATCCCTTCAAAATTCATGATGGAGGGGCGTAGGCTATTGACATCCATCGTTTCATTTTGAGGAGGACTCCAGCTTGCAGATTGCACCATCCATACTGCCTTTGGGTCAATTGACTCCAACAGACCGTCTGTGAGTGCTTCAGTTCACCAATTGGGAACTGCACAGCAAGATTTCACTGTTTTATCCTTTATTACTTTATGGAATTCAAATGTCTTCTATTTGATTCTTATGACTAATCAGTCGGGAGATTTTTGACACACGAAGATACATTCTGATCATTTATCAATGTATCGAGGCTGCAAAACTAGGGCCCACAAATGTCACACATTTGGGGGTAGCTGGCACAACATTACAACTGGTTTGTGAGACAACGGTAAGGTACGTAAAGCACTTATGGTGTAATATTGGGTTTTACCCAAAACATTATTGGGATCTCAAGGGGCGTGGGGCTTTTATGACTAACTTGTTGTGATAGAGGACTTATTTTTTATTTGTATTTTGCATGGAGACTATCTATTTTTTATATAAACTATTGTGCAGATGCTTCTTATACAGCATATGTGACTTCTCTTTTGTTTCTATGAGAGACTGTTGTAACGGCTGCCTGTGATCCATTATTTATGGGACGTCTTGCACCCACTGAATAATAGCGATGTCTTCCATGTCGAGAGAGTTTTTCTGTTTATTTTTCTAGTGTGCACTGCAGCTCCTTTTTTTTATTATAATAATTTTTTCAGGAACATGAATTCCCATTTACTAGACTCTTGAGTATGCATCGGGAACACTGGTAATAAGCTCCAAATAGTGTAACTTGCATTATTAATTTCCCTAATTTGAGCCACTAAAACCTTCTCTCTTGCAAATTAGAAATAAATTAACAGAACAGCAGGAAGGTTTTCTGAAGCTCTAAAAAGCAGCCAAAATATTTATACTTCGAGCATGTACTTTATTAGCACTGGTGCCATACGGATCATTCTTGTTATTGACAACTTTTTTGCTGCATCTATGGAGAACACTACATGTTTAAGGAATTAGAATTGACCACTATCTGGCATGTGTGCAACACCATTTCAACTGGGAGGGACCTTTCATCTATTGATGATTTCATCTACTGCGTTGTTCTACAGTTGTCTTTAGGTCATCTACAGCATGTTTACTGTCCTATCAAACGGATGTGAAACTATGACTGAAGAAAGAAATAGGTGGAAAAACTTTTTCTTGTCTATGGAAGTCTGAGAAGGCACAGATGCCTCTATTGGAGGTATATGGCCTTAGGCATTGCTGTTAATTTTGTATTGTCTGTATTGCAGTCCAAGAACAACATTTCTTGCAATCAGTGGACGTATTCAGACATATTTGGCAGATGCCAGAGACATAAGGGAGGCAGACGGTAGATAGCACGATCAGCAATTTTTTTTTTCTCTAAATGATTCTCTTGTTTCTAGTTTTTGTCTACAGCTGTAGAATCTCATTAAACTCAGATGGCTCATTTATTGATGAAATGTAAGAATGATAAATTCAGCTTTTCAACACAAGATATATCAAAGGCAGTATCAGAATCATAACTGGTATTAGGCAAAATTACACCTATATGTAAATGTGAAAACCTAATCTCCAAAAGGCAAAACAAACGGGATAGTGTACAACTCACAGAGTACTTTTATTAAATAACATATTTCATGAATCCAGATGAAAATCAGTAGCTGAAGACATAATAGTAATGTAATGCACGTTCAATAATAAATATTGTGCTAGGCATTAGTAATATGTGTCAAAATACATTATCATTATTGTGAGCATTACCTCTTTTTAAAAGTACATTTTAGCCTTTCATAAACGCTAAAGGTTTTGTTTAGATAGAATTCCCTGAAAGAGAGGGAGGGAATATCTTCAGCAGTGGGATTAGTGGACCTATTTAGATTCTAACAGTTTCAGTGGCAGCATTTAGAGGTGTTAATAAACTCATTTAGGGGTCTTGGTAAGCTTGTTCGACCCTGAAGGAGTTAAATGTTTAACTACGTCATTCTTACTTACTGGATTTTTCTCAACATAAATATTTTTTTTGTGTGTGTTACACATAAATGTCTATTGAGGCTTTTCAGGGTATGTCAACACTCATCTCATGACAATAATTTTGTTGGTAAAGCAATCCAGCACCTCTTCTAAGACTACCCAATCAGAATAAAAATGGTATCAGTAGGATGGCATGACAGTGGTGCCAGTGGAGAATAACAATAAATACATCTGCCTAAACTAATCTATTCTGTAAACAAGCTCACTTGTAGCATGTGAGTAGGTTCATGTAGCATACACTTGTCCCTTTAAAAGCACACAAAGTCCTTTATTTTCTTTAATGTTGTTGGGTGGGGTTGACAGAAATATAAAAGAACTTGCATGTAGTTTTGTGGTAGGAAGTAGCTCTTGTGATGGGAAGTGGCTTTTGTGAGGGGAAGGTAAAAAGCAATCCCTTTCTAAGAGAGCAGTGGAAGAGGCATCAGTGATGCTGCTTCAGAACAGGGAAACATGTAACTTTCACTGGGGAGGGCTGGAAGCCTGACAGCAGAAAAAATACACAATCCTGTTTCAGGACATAATCACTTTTCTGAAATTCTTCTATGTAAAAAATGATGCTATTAACTAGCAGTGATATTTGGCCCTCTGCGCAAAGTTATTACGTAATCTTTCACCTACTTGGGAACATTTAAACTCCACTAAATTTCAATAGGGCCAAAAAGTTCATGGCCAAAGAGAAGACAAGTTTCCAACATGTTGAGAAGGGATCTGCCTTAGAGTGATGAAGGAAGTAGATTCAGTTCTACGAAACGCGTAGGGTGGGTGCCACCAGTCACCCTTAGGACCGCATTGATCATTTGTGTGTGCAGCTTGTCCAGGACTTTCAGTTTCTACTGTCAGTTACCGTCATTTGGTAACTAGCCACTGTCCCGTTAAGTACACGTGCACACTCGCGCGCGCGTCCAGTGCCGGGAGGAGAGGAGGAGGAAGGAAGGGGAACCAGCCGTGCAATCGCAGGTCTGTGAACCCCAGAAAGACTTTCTCCACCGACTAGCCTGTGTCCTGTGTATACCGGAAGGGATTTTGGGCGTGAGTACCGGCGGCAGAGCCTACATCCTGTCAAGACAATCTCCTGTGTTGAGAGGACTCTGCTTTCACATCGCTTGCCAAAACCTTGTTTGCTGTAAGTAGGGTTTTGATTTTTTCCACCTCCGGATGACGAGCTGCCCTCCATTGATTCAGTGTTGTCCCCTATGACAGAGTTCATCATTTTTAATAAATTGCATGATTTGTAGTTTGTTCACTAGGAGTTTTATTTTTATTGTTATATGTTGCATATACTGAGTTACCCAACAGTTGTGCGCTATGATGTGTGTTTGTTCTCTCTCTCTCAGTTTCATGGCCTTTCAAGCACTTGTGCAGATTCTCTGAAGATCACAGGACTTTCCATATGAACATTTGGCGCCAGGTTTTCTTCATTTCTCATGTTGTTTCTGTTTGTACCAGACAGTAGGTACTAGGCAGCCTACCATTATTTAAAGGATATTTTTTATTATTTTTTTTTGTTTACACTTTAGCGCTATAGTCACATTTTCCTTTGTTCTATTTATATTATCTGTTATTTATTTGATTACCACATGTATTACTACTGTGAAGCGCTATGTACATTAATGGCGCTATATAAATAAAGACATACAATACATACAAAGGACACGGTTGGTCATTTAGGAAAAGTGTTCAAGTCTGCTTATAAACAACTGTAAGGAAGGAAAATAGAGTCTTTGAAATACAAATCAAATTTATTTCCATATACAACGTGCTGGCTGTGCATTCACTATTCAATAAAATCTACGAGATATATTTTTTGTGAAAAAATAACCTGTGAGATCTGTTCAGTAAAAATGAATGAAAAGGTTTTTGACATTATATATGAAATTTCCCCAGCCTCCATAATATTTGATTTCTTTTGAATAATTGTTAAATTACAATATCCGCCTCCCCCCTCCCCCCCCCCAATAATAATCAAACTCATACTCTTAAGCCTTCACTTTCAGAGGGCCCCCTTGGCAGTGAAGGGGTTAATAAAGATAAGTATTATGGGACATATTTACTAAGCGGTGCTATTTCATAAGACAGCTTCTAGTGTTGGAAAACACCCTATGACCCACTGACTTGAGGTGTCTTGTGGAATAGCACCACTTAGCAAACATGAACCTATGTCCTTAAATATAAAAAAGCCTTCAATTACTAGTTTACTTGCTCAGTTTAAAGCCCCCATTGCCATGGGTATCATTGCAGCATTTATAATTTAATCAAAGACACACTTAAAAATTAGATGTACAACTCACTGCAGTGTTCTTTGTAAAACATTAAAAAAAAAATGTAATACATTTAATAAATCACTTGCAACACATCTGAAGGGTTAATGTTATTTAACACTTGACATGCAAGACAACTTCCATGAATTATTTTTTGACCATTTAACATTGACCACATGGCAATATCTGCTCGCTGTGGAATTAAAATCTGACGTCATGCAGAGCGGTCTCAGCTGACTTGTATTGAGCTGTGCTGATGGATGCAGGTTTTTCGGAACCTTTTCAGTGCTTCAGATTGAACGGACATGTTTTGACTGGAATCATCATCAAGGATCACGCACAACGATACATTAAATAAAATACAGTGGTGAAATAATCATCTGTGATTAGGTAGGATTGCAAGCTGTGACGTACGTACATTTGATGAGTCAATATTGATTTTCTTCAAGCAGGCAGTAAACTGGACTCTACTCCGATATAAAATGTTCAAAACTTGCTGTACACCGGATATGCAAATACACCTGCAGTCCAATTCTCACAGTTCAACCCACTGCACTAAATGCATGTTACCCGGTGCATGATAACAAACGTGTACAAATGTAATTACAAGTTGGTTGAATGCTACCTTATAAAATCAGATCCACAAAATGAGTAATGAAAGACTAACATCACACCTTTTTAAAATTACTTTCTTTTTTTTTTCTAGCTACCAAATAGTATAATCACCTAACATCTGTATCAGAAGTAGATGCATTACAAATAAAAAAAGAATGCTCTAAGCTTTAGCCGGCCTGAGATCTTCAGAGAGATATATATAGGTCGTGCTTAGAAACTCGGTTTAAAATGAATAACAAAAACACTAGTTAAAATTCACTATTCATGGTCCAATTACAAATGGAAAGTAGTTCAAAAGGTTAAGAACTAAGAAAACAAGTAATTTCCTCATACGCTGATAAGAAATGTGCTTGATTGAAAATCTATTTCTTCTCTTTGTTATGGCATTATTATAATATAGCCCTCCATGCAACGCGAGTTAACCATGTCAGTGTTGCAGTAGCCTGCAATACACCATATTAAATACGGCATCACCGGTCTGCTAAAGATTTTTCATTTGTAGTTTCTTAGTCCAATGGAGACCTTCTGATAGTTGTGCAATCAATGGGTATTATACAGAGCACTATACAACTTGCATGTACGGTTCCTTCCAGATTCCCCTTCACTGTATTTCTATACACACACCATTGTACACCTACAGTAGGTGTAGGTTATCCTTCTCAAACACCTAGCACCCATATTTATTCAGACCTTCACAGTACAGTCAGCATGACCGATTTTTGCACAGGATCCTCGTTTAGTAGAAGTATCTCACTAGTACAAAGCACCAAGCCTTTACGCTCATGTTTAAGAGTTCATTTCTCTCTTACTGGCTTTACAAGGCATTTCTGTGCCCCTGGGGCACAATCTGCTTTAATAGAAAGGGGGGGCTTAATTTCTCCCCCTTGCTTTCTGCTTCGTATGGCATGCATAATTCGGTTAGTGAAGTAAAAGCACTGTGTTGCCTCGGGACACACGCATTAAAAAACTTCATGCTGGGAGCCTTGGTTCAATCCTTAAGGATAATTCATACAGAGTATCTTCATCCAGAATTTGAGACTTGTCCAAAAGGAACTGAGTGACCTGTTTTAAAAAGAAAGGTTCTGTTATTTAAGACAAATAAGGGCATAAAAAAAAAATAAGGCAGCTATTTTTTTGTTACCCTTCTGTATTGGCCACTTCCAATGCATAATATACCTATTTTGCACTAATGTGGTTGAATTAGTATTTCATGCTTGGGCTACTGCTGCCCATGTAGAAAATTATAGTGCTGCAGTATAAAGAGAGCCCCAGAACATTACTGAAAATCCACAATATTCCCATTCCAGTTTCTCTATGCTAAAATCTCTAAACTAGTTTAACTCCATTAAAGGCGCCACTGCATGGCCTGTGAAAATGGGGTGCTTTACTCATTCATAAGGCAGGTGACCTGCTTCATAGTTGTGTGGATAGAAGTGCATGATAATAGTTTTACTGCACCATTTGTATTTTGTATTAATTCAGTTAGTTGATATGAGGATATGGAGATGTTTCCAAAACTCAGCTCATACAATTGTGAACAGCAGCCCTAAACATATTCACAGGTATCTTATTTTTTTTATTGGTGAACAAGATCCTATTTACTATATTACAAAGCAATAACTCAATAACATGACAAAGGTCTACAAAGCTTAATGTTTATGGGCCATCAAAACCAGCCGTCTCTCTCCTCCTCTGTTCCACATTCCATGGTCATGATATATTTAACTTTTCTTCGACAGTCAAAAGGGGTTATTCCATAAACTGCAATAGGAATTAGTGACTGCAACAGCCTTTCACTTGAATAGATATCTAACCAATGCTAAAGGATGTGGAACGCCAAAATACAATTAGCATTCAGATTTAAAAGGAAGGGAAACATAGCCAGCACCTAATTTGATTTGAAATATCCACTGGAATTGTAGTTAAAATAGTAGACATTTTTATTATTATGGACGGGGTTGCAATGGCCTGTGTGCAAGTTGCCTATGTACAGTATAAGTGTCATGGAGTTAATCTGGAGTTAAACTGTGTTGGACAAGAAGATGCCTATCAAACACTCCAGCTTCCACATCTTTACACAGCTTCCTGATTGTAAGCCAATAAACTATCAACATTCAAGAACTCCACCATTTATACATTACTGTTTTTAACACCTCTTATCATGCCCTTTACCCGTATCTTAACTTTATTTTCATTGTTCAGCCCTCACCCACCTCTCAACACTAACCAAACTGCACTTTTATTTCTACGCTCTCTAACTCCATTCATATATCTCCATCTCTCCTTCACAGTTCACATGAACTCCTTTCCTATCTGTGCCCTGTGACACTACTCAGCAATACCCCCTGAACTAAAACACACCCATACAAATCCTCCTCACACATCCTCTTTCTTTCCATACTACTCCTTGCTTCTGGGACTATCCCAATTTTAGTCCCTGCCTTTTTTCTACATGCTCTCGTCCTCGCCTCCCACACCCAACTTGTTATTCTCATGGGGTAAACCCATCTAACCTCATACCCATCCCTTGTCTACCTCCCTCCCCCCCTCTCCTTTCTCCTGTGCCCTTTGGAATGCCTGCTCCCTTTCTAACAAGTTCCTTTCTGTATACGACTTATTTTTCTCTCACTCTCTGCTCCTTTTTGCTACAGTATAATGAAGACTTGGCTCTCTCAGACTGACTCTTGGAGATTCCGTCTCTTATGGTGGCCTTTATTTCTCCCAAACAACTCGCCCTGATGGCAGGGGCAGAGGTGTGGGTCTTCTCCTCTCCTCAATCTGCCATTACCAAATCGTTCCTTCTCTTTCCTCTCTTTCGTTTCCTTCATTTGGGACACACTGTTCTTTTCTCTCTTCTCCCTCTCCAGGTAGCTGTCATATATCACTACCTACCTCTACTCATCCCCCTCCATCTCTTTCTCTAACTTTGAATCCTGGCTCTCTTTCCTCTGACCCCCCTTCTTCTGACTCCCCTTCTCTTCCCCTTGGGGATTTTAACTGCCATATTGGTGACCCTCTCTCTCTCTTGGGCTTCCCGCTTTCTCTCTCTAACCTCTTCTTTTAGCCTTCACCAATAGACTGCAGCCAACACCCACAAGGATGACCACTATCTGGACCTGGTTTTCACAAAAAATAGTTTCCTCATTTCTGTATTTTCCCCTTTCATCTCTGACCATCATCTCCTCTCATTTACTCTCTATTTTCTTCCTTTCCTTCACCTCCATCTAACCCTTGTTTTGGCAGAGATCTGCGTTCCATTATTCAACTGGCTCTTGACTCCACTTTGCGCTCCTCCCTCTTTTCTCCTCGACAACCATGACAAACTACAACTCTGCCCCATACTCCTTTCTTGATCTATACACCCCTATTCTTCTCCGCCATTCTTGCCCTTCTAACTCAAGACCTCAGCTATAAAGCCAACCCGCATGCTCCACTCCTACACTTGCTCCTCTGAACGCCTACAGAGGAAATATCATGCTCACGTTTACTTTCTTCACTACAAATGTATCCTATCCTGTTTCAACTCTGTCCTCTTTGTGCTAAACAAAGCTACTTTTCTTCACTAATCAACACTCACAAGTCTAACCCATGCTGCCTCTTCTCTGTCTTTGACTCTAGTCAGACCACCATCTATCAGTTAGCTGTTTTTCTTCCTCAATTTCACCTCAGGACTGATTATTTAAAGACTAAGGTGGATTCCATTTGTCAAGGCATCTGTATTCTCCTTATATTCTGCAGCTTCTCTTCGTAACCCACCTCCTGTCTTGACTCTTTCACCTCTATCACAGAGGAGGAAGTGTTGTTGTGACTCTCCTCTTCTCCCTCTGCCACTTGCCATCGTGACCACATTCCCTCCCATCTCCTAAAACCTCTTGCTTCCACTCTAATCCCTACACTCACACATATTTTCAACTCTTCCCTCAGCTGTGGTACCTTTTTAACATCTTTCAAGCATGCAACAGTTATACCATTACTCAAATAGCAAGCTTGACCCTACCTGTCTCGCTAACTATTGTCCTGTCTCCCTCCTGTCTTTTGCCTCTAACCGCCTGGTACACCTCGTATTCTCTCGCTTACTCCATTTTCTTAACTCCTATTTTCTCCAAGAACCTCTACAATATGGCTTCTGCACGGCTCACTCCAATGAAACAGCCCTAACCTAAATAAGAAATGACCTCGATGTTGCCAAAGACCAAGGTCATTACACCCTGCCTATATTACTCAACCTCTCTGCAGCTTTTGATACTGTGCACCAGCCATTTCTCCTTCACATTCTCCATACTAATGATATCTGTAACACAGCTCTATCCTGGATTTCCTCTTACCTTTCCCATCATACTTTGTGTCTTGTTTACTAATACTTCCTCCTTCTCTGTCGATCTCTCTGTGGGCATACCCCAAGAATCTATCCTGGGACATCTTCTCTTTTCTCTTTAAAAACTTTCTCTGGATGACCTTATCACATCTTCAATGGGTTTAAAAATCATCTTTATGATGATGACACACAAATTTACTTTCAACCCCTGACCTTACACTGGCTGTGCAGACCAAAGTCTCTGAATGTCTCTCTGCTATATCATCCTGGATGGCCCTCCACCAACTCAAACTTAACATGTCGAGATGGAGCTCCTTATACTTCCTCGAATGCCTGGCTCTAATGCCCTCTTCTACATTACTGTTGGCAGTACTATCATACACCCAGTATCACAAGAATGCTGCCTAGGTGTCACATTTGACTCCTCCCTTACATTCTCATCTCAAATTCATAATGTTGCTAACACCTGTCAATTTTTTCTCTGTAACATTTCAAAGATATGCCCTATACTACTAAAACTAGCACAGTCCCTCATTCTCTCCCGTTTTAACTATTGTAACCTTCTCCTGTCTGGCCTTCCTGCCTCTCACCTCTGTCCCCGACAATCTATCCTAAACACTGCTGCTAGAATCACTCACTCTCTCCTAAATAAATGTCAGCTTCTCTCCCACTGAATTCCCTCTCCTGGCTTCCTATCAAATCCTGTATTACTTACAAAATTGTCCTCTCTTTTAAGGCTGTAGACTTGTCTACCCCTCCTTACTCAGCCCCAATTTCTCGCTCTACACCTGCCTGCCTCTTGCATTCTGCTCAAAGATGTCTTCTTTCTACTTCTTTTGCATGTAAAGCTCTCTCCCCCCTAAAACCTCTCACACTGCCTCACACCACTGGAATGCCCTTCCTCTCAATATCCAAAAAGCACCCTCTTTCTTCAAATTTAAGGCCTACCTTAAAACGCAGATGGACAAATGTACCTACTGTAGCTTTGCACACTTGGCCATGACTACAGAACTAGCTCTATGAAGTGCTGCCTTTTATGTTGGGTTTAAAACACCTCCTTAATAAAAGCATTTGGGTGGCTCCATTGGCTAGTACTATACATCTCATATGTATTTACCATGACCCCTTGCATATGCACTTACCATAACACCCTCCTACTGTCTTTGGCAGTTCTCCCTATTTACAACCTAGATTGTACTCTCTTTAGGGTAAGGCCTTATTTGGCTAATGTTAACTTTTAGGTCTAAAGCTCTTATTCCTATTATGCCGTCTATTATGGCACATATATTACTGCTGTAAAGTGCTATGTACATGGATGGCCCAATGCAAATAAAAATATACATACATCATTATTTTATGTGCTCACCTCTTCCTAGAATAAAACCCGATTTCCTTTGGCTGCTTGGATCATGTCTTGCATTAATATTTAATCCCAACATTAAAGGCAGCACTTCCTACAGCTATTTCTTTTGTCATGGCCACGTGTGCAAAGCTACAGTACTGTAGGTACATTTGCCCTTCTGTATTCCCCCCATCTATCGATGGCCTGCCTTTATAGACTGACCTCTCTGGTCTTAAAATTGCAATCCCAATTATGCCGCAAGTAGTGAAAATCATACCTGTCTTCCGTACTATTAGGCTCTTGGAAATAGCCAGCTGTTTTCTTACATCAAGCATAACACTATTGGTTATATGTAATACTTATGTTTAGTATATTCTAAGGACTCAACGTACTGGACAAAAATGAAACCAAAGACAATGGTTCATTAGCCACTAATTCATGCAGTTACAATACAATATTGTTTGGATTACCTTAGGTTGATGTTCTATTCGGTATGGAGTCTGCTGAAATTGGCGTATTTCTCTAATAATATGTGATATCTGTTAAAAACAAAGCAATAATATTAATATGAGTGCTTTTCATTCTATTGACAAGACAATCATTTGTGCATCTTGTTATCCAACACCTATGAAATGAGTCACATAGGATCATGATAACATAAGCGGCCACATGATTGCGGTATTACTAAGGATGTGAATAGAAGATGTAGTCCTCTTCTGTTCTCTTGCCAGCCACATTGCGTTCTATATTCACCCTAGAAAAATTAGTTTAAAAGCCATGATGTGGTGGCTACGTATACCACTCAAAGTTTTAACGAATAGGACCCTATGTCTCAAGCGTGCAACTGCAGGATATAAGGTGGTTTCCATTCTTAAAATCAGCTACAGATACTTGCTGCATTAAGCAGTGTGGATTCCTACTTTAACCCTTTAATGGCAACCTATTGCAAAGAAATGCCTTGCTGGTCCCAGCTGGCAGGGAAATGGTTGATATAACAATTGTTTCTAACACTAAGATGAAAACAACACCTAACATAACATACCATACGCATTTTGGAAAAATTGACAAGACCTTCCTCTGTAAAATTCGGCGTGCCTTCTTCAATAAACGCAAGATCAGTCAAATACATTCCAAGGTAGGGCACCGATGGCGGGTTACAGCTGCAAAGCATAAAGAACAAAAAACAAGACCATTTCTTACGTGACACTTCAGGCCGCTATTTTATAATCATATACACATGTATTTGCCTATCATAATCAAATATAAAATAGGACCCTATTATTTCTTATTGCTACCACAGAGGAGCATTATTCCTCCCTCATATGAGTCCTGCCGGAGAATGTAGACCTTATAAGACTAAACTGTCTTATAGCACATTACAGATAATTCAAATGAATGGGACGTACAATGGTTCAAGGCTTGGCACTACAGAGTAAATACGTTGTTATATGCCTTTTCTACCCATAAACCTTCTCTGCTTATGCTTTTGCCATATGCAATGTCTATGCAGGGTGTTAGTCCTATTTTATTAATTTTATCTTTCAAGTTTATGAACACCGACATTAACAATTTAGACTGTAAGCTTACTGTCTATTTGACAGTATCATGACTAAAACAGTTGACAATATAAAAAGCCATTTCTGGGTGAACATACTGTACAGAAATAAATCAGTGTTTCCCCATACAGCTGAAAATACTGTATTGCTGTTGCCAGGCAGACCTCAAAACCTAAAATTACATGGTTTATGCTGGTATATCCATTCCTATATCAAAACACAATATGTAGTGTAGTTCTCAGGGGCACCAGTAATTCGCATGGGCCAACTTTAAGTAGAGGAATGGGAACTGCCCCTGCCTCTCTCTCACCAAGGGCCGTATTTGCTAAGCAGTGCTACTCCTTAAGACACCAGTCAGTGGAAAGGGCCTATATTTACTAAGACACTCCTGAGTCTGAAGGTGTGGCATAGTACTGCTTAGTAAATATGGCCCATTCACTTGCATTGACCGCAAGCAGTCTTCAACGATGGAAGGTAGATTATGGAGCAGCATTGCGAAGTAAAATGGCCCTAAATGGCATCCTTGTTTTCTTCATTTTTATTTTTGACATGACAATACGTATTGTTAATCATATTTTAGGAGAGTAGTGAATAATACAACAGTAACTCAGATGCCCAAGTAATAACCTACTGAATATGTTAGTACAGCACATGTGAAAAGCTTGTAGGGTGTAAAATGGTCCATGTGCAACCACGTTCCTGGTGAGGTGTCCCAATACATACTGACCCTACACTTCTCACGGAACAATGCGGTTAGTAGAATTCTGGAAGTAATAGGACAGTATATAAGCAGCCTTTGTGCATGCATTTTAACCAGAAAGGCAAATTCTGTTTTTCCTTGTGATTATAACTTGTACTTTCATTATTATTTATTTATTTATAAAATATTTTACCAGGAAGTAATACATTGAGAGCTACCTCTCGTTTTCAAGTATGTCCTGGGCACAGAGTAAAACAAATAATACATGGTTACAAACACAGTTACATAAATGAACAGGGTATACATTATATACAAGACATTGCGTGCACAGTTAAAGAAAATATATATTATGGGCGTATGAAACAGTTACAGACCAGATTAAAATGTGAGACCGCCTTAGATTTGAAAGAACTTAAACTGGTGGTGGATGTGAGAGTCTCTGGTAGGTTGTTCCAATTTTGGGGTGCACGGTAGGAGAAGGAGGAATGTCCGGATACTTTCTTGAGCCTTGGGACCATGAACAGTCTTTTGGAGTCTGATCTCAGGTGATAAGTGCTGCAAGTGGTAGGGGTGAGGAGCTTGTTCAGATAGCTGGGTAGCTTGCCCATGAAGAATTTAAAGGCAAGACAGGAAAGGTGAATTTTGCGCCTAGACTCTAGTGATGACCAATCTAGTTATTTGAGCATTTCGCAGTGATGTGTGTTGTAGTTGCATTGGAGAACAAAATGACAAATTGAATTGTAGAGGGTGTCAAGTTTGCTAAGGTGGGTTTGAGGTGCCGAGCCATATACTATGTCTCCATAGTCAATAATTGGCATTAGCATCTGCTGTGTGATACGCTTTCTGACCAGGAGACTTAGGGAGGTTTTGTTCCTGTAAAGTACCCCATAGTTTGGCATAGGTCTTGGATGTCAGGGTATCAATGTGCATCCCGAATGTTAAGTGGGAGTCAAACCATAAGCCCAGGTATTTAAAACTAGTGACAGGGGTTAGGGTGGTGTTAGTGTTGGTTCTAATCAGGAGCTCAGTCACTGGAAGCTTTAAAAATTTAGTCTTGGTCCCAAATACCATTGTTACAGTCTTGTCAGTGTTTAAAAACAGTTTGTTTTGGGAAATCCAGTTTTCGAGTCTCAAAAAGTCAGACTGAAGTATGTGTTGAAGGTCGGAGAAGCTATGGCTGTGTGCATATAGGATTGTGTCATCTGCATACATGTGTATTGAGGCTTCCTTACAAGCTGTGGGAAGATCATTAATGAACACTGAGAAGAGTAGGGGCCCCAGAACAGAGCCTTGCGGGACACCACAGGTAATATCCAGGGGGTTGGAGTTAGAGCCTGAGATGGACACATGTTGGGATCTTCCTGATAGGTAGGACTGAAACCAGTTTAAAGAATGCTTCCCTATTCCTGAGCTCTGGAGTTTGTTAAGCAGGATAGCATGATCAACTGTGTCAAAAGCCTTTGCAAAATCTAGGAATACTGCACCAGTGAGTTGTCCCCGTTCCATTCCACACTGGATTTCATTGCAAACTTTTAGCAGGGTAGTTACGGTGGAGTGTTTGGGACGAAACCCAGATTGGAATTGGCTAGGGAAATTTGTCTTGGTATAGAAATCGCTTAATTGGGAGTGGGCACACTTTTCCATTACTTTGGATAGAATTGGGAGAAGTGAGATTGGCCTGTAGTTTGAGACAATGTTTTTGTCCCCACTTTTGAAGATTGGGACAACTCTGGTAGTTTTCCAGGTCTTAGGGATATGGCCTGCAGACAGGATAGAGTTGACTATGGACGCAATTGGTTTGGCAATGGCTGGGGCACCAAGTCGTAGGAACCTAGATTGTAGTAAGTCAGGTCCACATTGGCTGCTTAGTTTTCGTTTGAGGAGCGCTTGTATAATCTCCTCTTCAGATACTGGGCCAAATTGAAAATTGTGGGCAGTGTTGGGAGGGGGTGGGACTATAGGGGTACTCCCAGGATGAGATTCTGGTTTGTGGTTTGGGCTGCGTTTCGCTAATAAGTTAGTGGCACACCCCACAAAGTAATCATTGAATGCATTTGCAATGTCAGTGGGGTTTGTCAGAGTAATATCCCCCTTAGTGATATTACTTGGTTGTTGATGGTTAGGAGGCTGGAATATATTGTTGATAACCTTCCAGAAGTTAGCTGGGTTTGATGTATTTTGGTGGAGATTGTCAGAGTAATATTGTGCTTTTGCATACCTTGTTTGCCTTGTGCACATGTTCCGCAGGCATCTGTAGTGATTGAGTTCCTTGGTAGTGCCAGTTACTTTGTAGCTTTTCCACAAGGTATCCCTGAGCTGGTAGAGTGCAATAAGGTCAGTTGTAACCCATGGAAGGTGGGCCCCCCGTACCCTTATTTTGCGTAGTGGAGCATGGGTATCGCAGAGTTTTAAGAACTCGGATTGGAAATAGTCAAGCGCAGAATCAGGGTCGGGAATTAAATCGATTCTGTGCCATGGGCAGTTGGTAAGGTCATCCAGAAACTGTTGTGGCTTAAAGTTTTTAAATGTTCTAGTGAGGAGAACTTTAGGGCTTGAATGGGGCGGTTTAATTTTCCTTACACAGTACACTATTGCATGGTCACTGAAAATATCAGGAAGGGTGCCAGAGGATTGGATTCTGCTGGGGTTTGAGGAGAGAATCCAGTCTAGCAAGGAATGGTTCTGCGATTTCAGGTTTATCCGTGTGGGTTGGGAAATGAGTTGTGATAGGTTAAGCGATTTGAGTTGTATCTGTATTAGTATCCTTAGAACAGCCTTAGTAAAGTATATGGAAAAAGTGTGCCAAAACATTTAGAGAATGTGGGCAGCATTTACGCAGCTGCCAATGACTTACACATGTAATCTCTACACATACACAGTAATGCATTTCCCATGTGTGGATGGATACAACACATACATTCTGCATAGGAGCTAAAGATAGTTTTCCAACATCAGTTTACGGCGTCCTTAGGTTTTATTGAATGTATTTGCAAGTATTCATCTCATTTTATTAGAAGGTTGCCCGATGACAAACTGCAGTTTCTTTGAATGTGTGAGAAGTAATTGCAATGTTCCACTCTTTTACCATATAACACATACTTTTTGAGTGTTTCTCTAAGGTTTTTAAATCTTCCCTCAGACGAGACAGTCTTTTGAAGTTTGTCCATTAGAGCTTTTGTCTGAAAATTGGAGAAAAAAGAGAGTTCATTTTGTAACTTCACGTTATTCAAAATGTGTCCTAGTTCTGTGATGTAAGAAGAGCTGTTCATTGGTTTAGTACTGAAAGTCCAATTCTCTGCATACTTACAAAACTGTAAGCAGTACAATCCACCCCACACTGCCTGTGCATTGTACAGTATCTACAGTAAATCTACGCTCACTCATTCAACCTAAGAAATTGCCTCACATTGTACCTGGCAGATGTTAAAAAAGTAAAAACTATTCTGTATTTTAAACAAAGCAGGGATACACCTTTTTCCATGTAGCATTGAGCAGATACTTAGGTAAAAGTTATCATGAGCCTTGATGTGCTCTAAAAGGGAGAACAACTTAAATGATCTTATTGAAAATTATGTGATCACACATTGCATATGCTGTATTTTAATTTAGGTTATAAAGTGACAAGCAGTTAGGTGGAATATCTCTAAAAGTACCATCTGTTCCAGCAATCCATCATCAAGGGGTAATTCTAAATACAAACATTTCAGCAATTGGGTGATGGCGTACAATACCAAGTAATGTATACACCCACCTGATTGTATGTACAGATGTAGCGGACTTCATTTCTCCCACTGATAGCACAATATATCACGTTAGAAGACCGTAAAAAAGTATGCACACAGCTCACCAGGGATTAGCGTAATTAATACTTTTAATAAGATCCCAATAGATCTAACCGATTTAAAATACCAGCTAAAAAGCAGTATAAATACTGATTAACACAAAAGTGATTGAAATAATCACCCAAGGGGAAAATAACAGTACTTCAATACAAACAGAAAAAGTACCCTTAAAGTGATATACTGTAGACAAGTATGCGACAATATAAAAATATAGTGCAAACACACGTGCAAAGTGACTTAACCTAACGTGAAAGTGCTACAAAATGACATATAAGATTGCACAAATATAATTAGGTGCAAAAAGGACAAAAAGAAATGCAAATAATGCATAGAAAGTGCAGTGGCATAGATGCGGAGTGTTTATCTAGTGAAATAACCACAGAGATCAAAGCAAAAACACCAAAACATAAATCAATAACCATGAATACAATGTGACCATGAATAAAAAGGAGGCCACAGTGGGGGAGGACAGAACTAGCCACGAAGTGGCATGCGGGACGCCGAAGGAGCTGCTGTGTAAACAGCCCGGGCTGCAGCTTCTCCACGGCAGAGTAGAATCACCGCTGTAACTTCCTGGTTGTTGTCCCCAGCCAGAGGGCAAGCGCGCTGAGACAACCTCACGTGACCACAACGCGTTTCATAACAAAGTACTTCATCAGGTATGATTTACCTGATGAAGTATGTTTCTACGAAACGCATTGTTGTTTTTGCTTTGATCTCTGTGGTTATTTCACTAGATAAACGCTCTACATCTATGCCACTGCACTTTCTATGCATTTTGTCCTTTTTGCACCTAATTATATTTGTGCAATCTTATATGTAATTTTGTAGCACTTTCACGTTAAATTAAGTCACTTTGCACGTGTGTTTGCACATTATATTTTTATATTGTTGCATATCTGTCTACAGTATATCACTTTAAGGGTACTTATTCTGTTTGTATTGAAGTATTGTTATTTTCACCTTGGGTGATTCACTTTTGTGTTACTCAGTATTTATACTGCTTTTTAGCTGTATTTTAAATCTGTTCTATTGGGATCTTATTAAAAGTATTAATTATGCTAATTCCTAGTGCGCTGTGCGCATACTTTTTTTTGTTTGTTCTGAAATATAACCCAGATGGGTATCTCATTTAGGAGACTGTGGGGAGTGACTCCATGCACCTAGCAGCAAAGGGACTGGTTTTCATGGGATTCAAGACAGCACGAGCGCGGATTTCTCTAATTGTGTTCACGTTAGAAGACCGATTATCACAGAGTTTCCATACGATTCAATGGCAATGATAACGCACAATATCCCAGAATATCCCCCCATAAAGCCCAGCAGGAGCAATACACTTTGCTACATCTGCATCTATATATGTGTCATTTTATTTATATAGAGCTAACAGTGTACACAAAAAGATAACTATACTGTACACAGAAAATAAAGTGGGGATTAGAGCAGCAAGTAAATGTCAACATAAGGTAATCGGCGACCCTGCCCCGAAGATCTTACAACACATCCCAGGATGCAGCCGGAAGACACTGACTGATAACAACGACACTGAGTTTGAAGCAGGGAACCTGGTTCTATTCCCGGTGTCGGCTCCTTCTGACCTTGGGCAAGTCACTTTATCTCTGTGTCTCAGGCCCCAAAATCATAGATTGTAAGATCATCTGGGCAGGGACTGTGTCTGTAAAAAATTCCTGTGATGCTTAGCGCGCGCTATACTGTAATTGTGAAGCGCTTTGAATCACATTGGCCACATGAAATAAAGTTTTTATTATTATTATTATTCGGCAGTTATGGTGTATATCTCATACTTTGCCCTTGCTCCAAATGATATCTTGTTTCCATAAAATTGAATTGCCCAGGCCTCATGAGAGAACATTTACAAGCATGTATTTCAGTTAGGATACAGCATACAAATCAATGGAATTATTATCAAAAGCAGGAATAGGTTTATACAATTTTTAAAAAAAAAGGCTACATTGAGAGAAATCTACCTTAAAACTGACTGAACCACTGACTCACCTGTGCTGAAGCAGGGATATCCTGAAAACCTAACCTGTTGGTGGCCCTTGAGGACTCAAGTCGGCCACCCCTGGTGTAAGGATTACAAACTCAGCAAAATGAGAATATCAACATCTTTTAAGTATTTAGAAAGTATATTGTTATTATATGAATGTGTCCAGTTATCCATTATTTACATGTGGGGGGAGAAGTGATTCTGCAGGTACAGTACGTGCCAACCCTGCGGAATCTTTTGGAATAATGACTTACTTGCTTAGAGACTTTAGCCCACGTCTTCTTGAGTCTGTAAATTGCACTTCTGTTTAAGGCTGACGTGATTTCTAACACCCCGTTGTAGTTGTGCAGGCAGCGACAGATGTCTGCCACCACCACCCATTTCTCTATTGAGCTGGCTCTTGAGGAGATATCAGGGTGGCTCATGATTTCTGAGGCAACAAGGTTACTCATCTGGCAAGTGAAACAAATAGTGCAACACATGAAACTTAAATATGTGCATCCAAGTTGATATCTGCTGTGCACCATTATCTGCAGTGTCTGTGCCAAGAAATAAGATTAGTGCTTATTTTGTAATGAATGGTTACATGAAAATCAGCCTGCAATTAAAAGGGAAAAAGGGGGGGGGGAGAAGACGAGGTTCAAATGGGAAATTCTAATAACGGGAATTCCAATGAAAAGAGGAATAAAAGAGAGATTTGACACTTAAAATTAAATATACAAACACACACAACCCTTTCAAGCTCAGAACCCAAACTCACCACACCATATATATATTTGTGTCAAAAGTGCTTTTGGGATTGTGACCTAATGTATATACAGTAACAAAAGACAAAAAGCCCCAATGCTTCATCCAATATGGCAAATTATATAGGTAAATACTTATCTGTCTCTTTTCTCATAAGTGAGGATCATTTAGTCAAATTCTTTGGTCAAAGTATTTTTAAGCCTCTAACCACACCAAGGTAAATCCTCTTTCGCAAGTGCTAACACTGCCTGCAAACGCTCTCTTAACCTCTCTAATGCAGGGAGAATTGTCTTAACAGACTAGTTATTCATAGGTGCATAGCAAGACCTGCCATTTGTATTTGTTATTTATATGAGTGCCACGTGTATTACTATTGTGAAGCGCTATGTACATTAATGGCACTATATAAATAAAGACATACAATACATTTAAAAGTGGGACGAGTGAGCTTGAAAACAGGGAGGAGGGGTCACAAACCTACAAACAATTGATACCAATTGAAATCTACAGACACACACAACCCCTGCAAGCTCAGGACCCAAACCCACCACAGTATACAGTATATTTGTGTCAAGAGGAGTGCTACTGGGATTGTGACATAATGTATACAGCAAAAGACAAACTGCCTCAGTGCTACATCCAATATGACCAATTGGATGTAACATTGGGTCTTCTTTTGTATAAAAAATAATTTGTTGGCAGAAGAATTTGACTAAATAACGCTAACTTAGGTCATCATACTGTAGGTTTGTTATGTTAAAACTAGGCGAATAATGCATTTAAAAAATGACATACTGTATAAGTATTTAAAATCCAAAAGTGTGAACATTTTCCTTTGTTTTCATTTACAAATGTTAATCTTGTTTGCTTCACTGCTATCTTAATCCAATCAAATTTATTTAAACAGCTTATTTATTTATTTGTAAAATATTTTACCAGGCAGTAATACATTGAGCGTTACCTTTTGTTTTCAAGTATGTCCTGGGCATAGAGTTACAGTTACAATACATGGTTGCATTAAATGAACACTGGTAATACATTCAATATACAGACATTTCTTGAACGGTTAGAGATAATATAGGATTATGGGCGTATGTTACAGTTACAGACAAGGTTACAATTGTGTTAGGATAGGCCTGCAATGTGTTGTGTTAGAAGAGGCTCTGCCCCAAGGATCTTACAATCTATAAGGAAGGGTAGGTGGAAACATTGGATACAGGGGATGAGAAGGTTGGTGAGTTTCAGATTGTAATAGAGCAGCTGTAATATTAACAAACATTATAGGCTACAGCTGTAAAATTCCGGGGATTATTGAAATTATTGAAATCCCTGCTCTCGGAATGGTTAAAATTCCGGGCATTATTCATCCAGAAAGTGTTTATTTCTAGCCAATCAGCTTTTCCTTTTGGCAGAACAGCTCTGAGACAGGGCAGGAGATTGGTCAGGAGGCAGGAAACGATCTCAGACAGGGTAGGGGATTGGCCAGGAACCAGCAGCCAGGCAGTGACCCCTGCTGTAGAGTTTGTGTGTGTGTATCTCTGCTGCAAAGTTTGTGTGTGTGTCTGCTGCAGAGTTTGTGTGTGTCTGCTGCAGAGTGTGTGTGTGTCTGCTGCAGAGTTTGTGTGTAGCTGCAGAGTTTGTGTGTGTTTGTGTGTAGCTGCAGAGTTTATTTGTGTGTGTGTAGCTGCAGAGTTTGTGTGTGTGTGTGTGTGTGTGTGTGTGTGTGTGTGTGTGTGTGTGTGTGTGTGTGTGTGTGTGTGTGTGTAGCTGCAGTTTGTGTGTGTGTGCAGCTGCAGAGTTTGTGTGTGTGTGTGTAGCTGCAGAGTTTGTGTGTGCGTGTAGCTGCAGAGTTTGTGTGTGTGTATAGCTGCAGAGTTTGTGTGTGTAGTGCTGTTGTGTGTGTGTGTAGCAGCAGCAGCAGCAGCAGAGTTTGGATGTTGCTACAGAGTTTGTGTGTTGCAATGTGGTGTGTGTGTGTGTGTGTGTGTGTGTGTGTGTGTGTGTGTGTGTGTGTGTGTGTGTGTGTGTGTGTGTGTGTGTAGAGCTGTTGTGTGTGTGTGACTGTGTGTGTACACAGAGGGGGCGGCAGTGTGTGGATATAGATAGCGGCAGTGTAAGTGTTTATAGAGGTGCTTTAATGTATTTAACATTTTATTTTAATATATAACTGTACAAAAGTGTCTATTATTTTATGAAAAAAGTCTACATTTAGCCTATAATAGTAATAATCCACTCAGAATAGGGCATTACTGGCTTTGCCTCGGGCCTTCAACTCTTCCAGCCAGGACATTATTGGCCAGTAATGCCCTGTTCTTCAGGGATTATTACTTAATTAGCGAACGGCCCTTATTTGCTGCTGCCAAAAGCCTTTGGGGCGATGCAGATGTAGGCTGAAGGGGCTCGGACTTAATTCAGCTAAGATTTGACAGTCCTTTGTCCTTCTGGGTCACCAACATTCCAGAGGGCATAACATAGCATAACCATCCTAACGTTCAAGTTTTAAAGTTTTACAAACATTTCCATGATAAATATTCAACGGTGTGCCTTTATTAATATATATATACATACATATACAGATATATACACACGCACACACAGTAAGAGGCATAATAAACAGATCAATATGAATATATGTACAATAACACAATAGGTGAGGCCTGAGGAGGTCCGCTCCAAAGAGCTTACAATCATTTGAAAAATGTGATTATAATTTGTGTGGCACTGGGAACCTTTTAGTTAATAATAATAAAGGTCTAATTTATGGAAAAAACGTCAAATTTAGGTTCAAAGGAATAAATATATTTGTAGTTTTAGGACCATATTGGTATGACTTGTATATCTGATGAATGGATGGAGCACTAATGCCATCCCAATTATTCCAGAAACAGCAGGATAGAGTGACATTTATGTAAGAAAAGAAGACCCATTGTACACTTAAAAACAAATAATATGTCATTTCACATTAATGTAAATGTTTGTTTGTTCTAAGAATGATTTACATTAAAGAAAATCTAAACTAAAAAATATATATTGGGGGATGTAAATATGCAGACAACAGGAGAGGGTATCCCCGCCCTGGAGAGCTCACAATTATTTCAATGAAATCAATAGGCAGAAGTGGTAAAAAGAAGATTCAGATTGAATATTCATCTGCTTAGGTTACTCTTTCGCATGCAAACACACTTTGGCGAGAAGTAGATGGTGCTTGTGTAGCCAGATCCCCCTGGCTCCCCAGACATTCGGTTCTCTCTCTCTTACCTGCGACAGCGTGAGGGCAGTTGCAGGGGTGATCGCGTCACCGGGGGATCCCGGCGACATCAGCTACAGGGCGCCGCCATCTTGTGTGCGTTCACGCATGCGCGGAAGCTCGCGCACGCGCAGTATAGCCCCAGATGCGATACGGCAGCCATTACAGGGAGTGAGAAGAGGCGCTCCATAGTCAGGGACATCCCCCAGTTCACACATGCGCAGTTAGCAGCGGCGGCAGCCATTACACAGCGCGCACGCTGCCCCAATGTTAAAGAGAGCCATCAAGGACTACAACTCCCAGCAGCCTCTGGGGACTGCACTTTCACCCTGGTCACAGGCAGCCAGACAGCCAATAAGGCTGACAGATTCTCATGCTGCAAAGTTGCAACAATGTTGTGTGCAGACAGGGATTGTCAGTTAGGAGCTGGGACACAGAGAGGGGAGAGTGTGTTTGTGCAGGGAGGAAAGTAGCCTCATGCACTAGGCCAGAAGTCTCCCCTTAGGCCCCAGCTAGGCCAAACTCACCTCAGCTTGTGGTTACTACAGGGACTCCCCTTAGATAGGGACAGGGTCCTGTAGAACCTAGACAAGTGAGGGTCCAGCCAGGAAACGTAACTATCCTGGCAATTGCTGTAAAGGTGAATTGCGTGAAGGTATAACATCCTCTGCGTTAGCAGAGATAAGAGACTTTCTAAAGGTGGATCACTCCATGCGGGAGCCACCCACCGCCAGGCAGTGTTACAGGATATTGCTGAGGGGATCGCAGAGCGGCGGATCCTTTGTGAAGTGTGTGCAGCCCCAGGTGCCCAAGCACTGGGGCAGGTATCGTATTTTAAGTGCACCAACCTACCGGTACATCAGGCGCTGATCCCGCCTCTAGGTTTTGGGTTTCTTAGAGGACTCGTGGGACTCTGGGTACACGGGGTTGGGGAGGAGTAAGGGGCAAGGTTATAGCTGCCAGCTAGTGGCAGAGGGTGACACGGCTGTGTTGCTATTATTGCCATGTGTATTGTGTTATGGTTGATTCTGCATACCTGTGGTTGTGTATGCTGATGATGTTGCACTGATATATATGATACTATTGTGTTGTGTTGCTTGTCCAGTAAACCTTTTAGCCATAACTCTGGTGTATGTGGTTTCTGGGTGGGTTCCTATGTTAGGGCCATTCTACATTCCTATAGAATCCTACATAGGTGGAGGCGCTGACCGACGAGAACGTTCCAGAGAAGCACCCCAGGTTCCCATCAGCGGAGGCTCAGGCCTCCTGTGAACCTGCAGGTATACGCACCACACCTGGTAACACATAGGTTCCCACACACTCACACTATATCTGTGATTGGGGTAGAGAGAATACCCGTTACACTTGTAATATGGAAAAGGCACAATGAATACTCACATCATTAAAATGTTGGCTAGTTCTCATAATATATGGTGACCGCCCAGTTTTATCTGGTTTCATCCATCCCTGGCCAAGAAACTCTCTGAAAGCAAAATTAAGATTTGAATCATCATTTGACAATATATGGGCAATGTATATTTTCTTAGTGACATTTTATTGAATTAGTTGCTAAGTAAACCTTAAGTGACAATAATTGAAGGGCTCAATATGATCAAGGCTACAGACAAATGTATTTATTTATAAAATGTTTTACCAGGAAGTAATACATTGAGAGTTGCCTCTCATTTTCAAGTATGTCCTGGGCACAGAGTTATGATGGCAAAAACATGGTTACAAATACATAGTTACATAAGTGAACAGGGTATACATTTTGTACAAGACATTGCATGCACAGTTAGAGATAATATATGTTATAGGCGTTTGTAACGTTACAGATCAGATTAAAATTTGAGACAACCTTAGATTTGAAAGAATTTAAACTGGTGACGGCTGTGAGAGTCTCCGGTAGATTGTTCCAGTTTTGGGGTGCATGGTAAGAGAAGGGGGTGCGGCCGGATACTGTGTTGAACCTTGGGACCATGAACAGTCTTTTGGAGTCAGATCTCAGATCATAAATGCTGAATGTGGTTGGGGTGGGAAGCTTGTTCAGATAGATTGCATTATAATGGATTGAATTATAATGATATAGCCATCACACAGGGGACTATTCATGAAATTGCGATAGTAGTATAACAACACCCAAAGCATTGAAAACAAAAGTGTAAAAACTGAATAATGTGTGGTGTGATTCATAGCATGCCCACAGTGGCTGCAATGTGGATCCCAAGTGAAATAGTTGTTTGAATACCAATGCAATAGCTCTGCAAATAAACAGGATGCCGTAATCTTGCAGACAAATTGGGAAAGACATGAGATAAGCGGTGATACTGGTTTTGTATTAAAGAATACAGTATGTATTGTCACAGAGTCACAGACTCTGTATATTAGTAGGAAGTTGCACTATGCCTGCTTAGTGGGGGAGGAGGGTTAACTCCACTGGCTAGGCAATCCACAGGTTAACCTAATTAATTCATAAAACTAAATTCTAATCTAGTCATTGTGGTATAAAAGCACAATTTGAATATGCAGAAAGGAGTAATACAAACAGGAACAAAGCTGGCATGAGAATTTTGCATTTCTACATTGCAATGGAAGTGAACAAGCAGGGGCCTATTCTCGTAGCTTCGAAGTTGTCATTGACAAACCGCGTGCTTTGGCATGTCGAGAAGAAGCGGGATGAAATATTAGAAAAAACTCTATTGCAAATCACATCTTCCAAACCGCTTATATAAAACGTGACAAACCGCACGATATAACAGCCAAAACGCCCGGAATGTACTTGCTTTAGAAGCGGAATACTGAGGTGGTGTTCAGTCTCCATCCCCAGTCTGACTTATGGGTTTTGCTCCTTCAGCTAAACTCATATTTCAAACTCTGGATGTTATTGGCAAAACCAATCTCACCACCCTTGAGGTGGCGTGGAAAAAAACACAAGTTTTTGGAAGCGGTGTGCATAACGAACCTACGAAAATTGTATTTTTTCTTTGTAAAAAATATGATGGAGGCTTTCTTGACAAACTGATCAGATTGGCAGAGCCAGAGTGAAACCACTTCTAAAAAAGCCTTTCAGACACGAATTGGACATGCGAGAAGGGCTTACAGAATAGCAAAGCATGCCAATCCGCTTCTAAGGGCACTTTAGACGCGGTTTGTCACACTTCTGAGCTATGAGTATAGGCCCCATAGTCTTTGACAAACTGCAAACATTAACCATACTACCCGAACCACCAGTCTAACACACCATTTTACTATTGAAATGTTTTTCATCACATGTCTTAGGAAGCTTTGAAGAAATGAGAACACAAAATACAACACTACAATAACCAACAAAAAGATATATTTTAAGAAAATCCATGCAGCAGTGAATCCCATCTTTATTAAGATGTATGCCAAATAAATAAGATTAACCATTTGTCGAATTACTTACTGGTATGGTATGCTTCTAAAGACGATGTGATCTAACAGAGTTATCTGCTCGGCCAGCTCCATTGCAGATAACGTTTCCAAGCACTCTGACCTGGGACATTCCAGCTGCAAAAGAAAATGTATCGACAACATTGTCACATTGTCATTTCCACATTCTATTACAGTAACTTCACGCCTGCAAAGTGATGGGACGTATTGACATTTTACTCCAAACCTGCCCCAGTTTTACTTTAGTTTCACAAATATATTATAATTGTAGGGTATTTTAACCGATATGACCACAGTATTAGTAGAATTTGTGAATTATTATAAGTTCTCTTTTATAATGTGACAGAACAGGAGGATTTAAAGATGTAAGAATTGTCTCTTTATGGTTAGCAAGATCACAAGTTTTCTGTGGCCATCCAACGCTCACAACCAGTCAATTAGTATGTAATAGGAAAGACTGGAGAGGTGCTTGCTAACGCTAATGAGGAGTAGCACAGACAGTAAAGTCTGGGAGAGACCTGAACCCCTATGGCCAAATGACTAAAAAACGTTGCCTTCTCTTCACTGTATATCACTATGAGGTACAGATGCAGATCTCAAAGATACCTGCTGACAGAGTTTGCTAAATTAGTTCAACATTGGTAAAAAGCTCAATGATAAAACAATAGGACATTTTATTTGCTGTATGTACCTGGTGCCAGGGTCGGATTGGGCTATCAAGGACCCACAGGGGGAAACAGACTGTAGGGGCCTTCTACAGGGCCATAATGGACAAAAAAAGGTTACATACAGAACATACGTTTACTGGTGCATACATACATACTGAACATAAAAATGCATACGTGTAAATGCATGCACTAACAGATATATACAAGCATGTACATGTGCATACATATAGTTATAGATGAAGAGGAAACCGACTCAGACATATACATACATACACGGATAGACACAGAGAAAACTCTCCCTGCAGCTTCATTGACACTTAGACCCTTATTCTATAAACTGCGATAAATCACACGGAAAGCCCCAATTGCAGTGAATTGGCTTTTCCCTGCGATAGCACCGCATAGAAAAAAATAAAGGTTTAAGAGAGGCAATGGGAGACTCATCCAGTTTCCTGAGTATAATAAAGATTTCGTGAGCCTCCCAATCGTTATGTGAGATTTGGCCAGTCTGAACCTGTCCACCTGATGCTAGAGCAAACATGGGATTTCCCTGGGTTCCCAGTTGGCTTTTCCAAGCCGCATAATGCTATTTTTGAACCAGAACTACACAAAGGACATTTTGGTAAATAACATTTTCATCCTATGTCAGAAAGGTTTGACGCAGCGTACATCCAGTTTGCTGGAGTTTAGCGCTCGGTATTCCCCCTACTGTTACTGAACACGCTCTCAACTGGATTCTTTTGTTTGTCAAATGTAAAAATCAAAAGAACCCCTGCTCTCTAGAATCTGACGACATTATTATGAAATATGATTGCGTGAACTCGCCATGCTAGTTACATCCTCCAAGATTAGGTGGCAGTCATCTTGTTCATCCTGAGAAAGGGCACTGAGAGGAAACAAACATATTATTATTGACCATGCGTCTACATGCATCTGTAAGCACCAAGTTATTACTGTCATTTTCACCTCTTTTGCCCCCACGTGCAGCAGCTAACAACCCTTTTCGTCTCCTGTCCGCCAAGCCTGACTTGGTTTAAACTTCGCTAATTAATGATCAGTGCCAAATGTAAAACAGAACTTGTTTCTAACATTTGGTGCAGATACAGAGAAAAGAAAATGTGGAGCTGTGCATGTAGATATTCTTTTGTAATACCTTTGTACATAGCCCTGAAAGTGTATAAAGGAGAGTGCGTGTTTTGTGGCTGGTAATGGGTGCTGTACGTTCTTCTCCCTTGTTTTGTGTCTTGCCATACATACAGGATATTGGCGATGGGCACTTTTTTCACATTCACCGTTAATTGGCCAGTTCCTTTCAGCTGCAGATTTTCGCAGATTGTTTTTTTTTTTTCCTATCACAAAAAATTCGCAATTGTGTGCATAAACCTCCAAATTCCCAAACAAATGTAAAAACATCTCTCTCCTCCCTATGCTTTTCTTGCCTGCCTTCTACCCACACACTAACCCAGCCACCAGACCTCACCCTGCTGTGTTTCCTCCCAATCACAATGTGACAGTAGCAGTAAGGAAGTGGCTGGGGCTTGGTGCATGGACATGCAGATTTGATTTGAGTAAAATCCACAATCAAATTTAATATAAAATCCGGTAGGGGATTTTACAAAATTCGAGCAGAGGGAAACCACTCGCAGTTTCAGGAGCATTAACCCAAATTTGTTAGTGTCCAATCTGCTTTCGGATATCCGTGTGCGGATGGAACTTTGGTGAAAACAATCCGTGGAAAACCCGCGGCTCGAAAGTTAACTAATTCTCCTATTTCTACTTTTAAAAGTGACAAGGAGAACTATTTTTAATACCATTCACCCATTCACCCAATACTACAGTACATTGTTGTTGGTACAAAGAAAGATTCACAGATGTGGAGTTGTGGTTCTAGAGCAGAGCTTTTTAATAGAGATTGTGTGAGTGTTTGTTTTCAAAGTTGGTTGGTGAATATGTTCGCAAAGTTTGCTTTTATTTTAAACTTTTTATATAAATTCGTAGCATTTTTACATTGCCGAAAGATAAGCAAAATTTGCCTAAGTTAGTGAAATTTGGTTAAAAACATTTTTATTGTGAAAGTTGCCAAAAAATACATTTTGATTAGTTGAGAGAAAATTTCACACATCTCTAGTTTTCAAACCGCTCATTGGGATCGACCAGCCAAACTAAGTACAGTAAACTCTGGATATAACGGCACTCTAACCAACGGCAATGTCTATCTAATAGAACATTTAAAAATGGACAATCACGAGTCAAAATGTCACAGCTCCGGTGGTAAAACACGTGTTGTAGCATACTGTACAATAACTTGTGCACCCCTCAACAATGGCTCCTAAGATTGACAAAGTAGACTGGAGAGAAACGAAGAAAAACTACACTAAGCATTGCCAATAAAATTGAAATAAAGAAATTAGAAAAATGTGTAAGCAGGAATGTTTTGATGTGGGAGTACAATGTGGGTTAATCAACTCTATACGATATTAAGAATGCAAAGAAGAAACTTCTAGACTTCATTTCGGCTTCGGAGAGGAACAAATCCATTAATGAAAGGAAAAACGCATGTCAGCCTCAATTAAACCAACTTGATAAAATATTGAGTGGTTTTCATTAAAACAATCAGAAGGAATTGATATTTCAGGACCTATGGTTAACGCCAAAGCAAAGGATTTTAAGACGCAAACATGACTGAAGAGTGTGCTTTTTCTGATGAGACTGCTTTTAAGCTTCGACATGGAATTAGGAAATTAGATATTTCTGGTGAGAAAGTCTGTTGACACGGAAGTGGCTCATAAATAAAAGGCCACATTTTAGCAGCTGATTAGGGCCTTACTGCCAATCAAATTTACAATGCAGACAAAACAGGGCTTTTTTGGAAGTGTTTACCAACGTCGACCTTGGCTGGTGCCGGTAAGAAAGCAGCAAGTGGTTTTAAGCTTAATAAGGACCGATTAACTGTGTTTCCATGTGCTAATAGTTCATGCGAACAAAGAGTTCAGCTTTTAGTCATTGGCAAATATGCTCGCCCATGAGAATTCAAAGAAGTTTCGCATTTGCCTGTTGTATACTGTATAAAGCACAGAAAAGTGCTTGGATGGATGAAGACATTTTTCTTGATTAGTTTACTAGAGTTTTCATTCCATTATCTAAAGAAAACCTTCAAAATATTGGGCAGCCTCAAGACTCGGAGTGTGCGCTACTTTTAGACAATTGACGGTCTCACCCGCATGAATTGAAATTAGTCTCAGATTGTGGCAATATCTTTTCTTGTTATTTGCCCACTAATGCTACTTCTGATACAGCCGATGTATCAGTGCAGCAAACGAAATCTTAAGTGCCACTACAGAAACAATTTCATGAGAAAATGCATTAATGCTGACTGCTCTAGTTTTAATTTCCAACGAGGCTTCAGCATTAAAGATGCAGTTTTTGAAGTGCCACTTCTTTGCTTGCACCTAGGTGATTTTCCTTCGTGGAGACGGATGTACTGTAACGGAAGTGACGTCACAGTATGTTTTAGCCTGCTGGGAGTTGTAGTTCGGGGGCTGGACACATCTTTAAACAGACCGACATAGGCACATTTTTCTAGAAAGCAATTATGAAACCACAAGAAAGTGTTCCATCAACTTCCTCGCTCAATATAACATCAATACCAGGAGAGCAGCAGTTAACAGGAGAGAAGAAAACCGTGTTGTGAATATGTTTTATGAATGCAGTTTTACATTGCAGGTAATTATATTTTATTTATGTTCCGTATGTAAGTTGTTCTTTATTTTTCAATACTTTGATTAAACTGGCAGCACTGACATGTCCGTTTTTTTACTTATAATATTATAAAATTAACTCTCTATATAACGGAATATTTGATATAACGGCACCCACAATTCCCCGAGGGTGCCGTTATATCCAGAGTTTACTGTATTAGAATGAAAAGATCCTTTTGCAAACATGTGAATGCACCTGTACCTGCAAATTAATACTTTGTTAATCTCCAAAAAACTGGCCTGGCTTAGGTCCCTGAGAAGATGTTAAGGAAGGTGAGCTGTACAATTATTTTATGGACATACGCATCAACTATTCTCTTTTTACCGCATGATAATAATATTTTCTTATACAGCACTGACAGTGTGCACAGCGTTGTACATAGAATTTTGCAGGCAAAATGAATCCCTGGCCTGTAGAGCGTACAATCTAATTTTTGCAGGCCCCCGTGTCAGAGAATGGGTTACAATGGGATTTAAAGTAATTTGTACTCATTATTTAACAAAATTATGCCTTCTAGAAATGGAGTATAACACGTGTTTTTATTTGCACTTCCACCTACTGCTGTAAAGATACTGTGACCTTGAGATCAGTTGCGTCTTGTACAGCTATCCTATTTGATCCTGGGTTAGGAATGAAATGTAGTAAAATGTAACTGCATTGCCTCAAACACTAAAATACACATTTGTGGCACGGCATGTAAATGCTTTGGTACTTCTAACTACATCAAGCATCACATTCTTTTTTAGCAATAAGAAAAGGCATGAGTTTGATTCCTCTCAATTAAAAACCCGCATGTTGTATCAAACAGTAGAATCCTCAATAAAGCAGAGATGAGCAATGGAAATCTCCATACACACATCATGTATATATCCAATGTTATCCAGGAATAAATCACAGAGAACCAATGCTTTACCTTAGTAAGTTAGCTGCTGCTTTTCTTTCTTGGGGTAGTAGGTCAGGGTCACGCAAAACATCTTCCAACAAATTCACAACGTTCACCTTTATCTCATGGTTTAACTCGAAATCCTTTTGGAAAAAAAATTATAACAATGTCAAAATGTTATGTTTTCATTCAGTAAGTCTAAAATAGCAAGTAGAAAATCATTGTTTTAAATTTTGGGTTCAAAAGATCCAGCTAAATTCTGTAGTTTACATTTGTGAAGTGGAATGATTGAAACAGATAATTTGCAGCTCCATTAGGAAATGACTCAAGCAATATTAAATATGCCTTTTTATAAGAACATACACTATGTACAGTATCGGTATCTGCAGTAAGTGCTGTGGTAGCACTTATGGTGGCCATAAACAAGGATAAACATTTTTTCCCTCTGAAAAATGGACACAAAATGTTTTGCTTTACAATAGAATCTTCAATTATTCACTAAAAAATAGTTTGTAATACAGTGTTTACATTGTGCTTTTCCCCATGCACAGATATAAACATTTGTACTGCTGCATTAGCAAAAAAAAGTTTGGTGCGGGCCAGTGCAAAGGAGCACGAGTCACTAATTTGAGTACAGGAGACACTTGTGCTGTTTAACAAACTTTTTTTTAAGGAATTTTCAAAAGCTTTCTGATATACGGGTAACATAATGCTGGGCCACCGACAGCCCGAGTTAAAGGAAGATTAAAGATGAAAAAAAAAATGAGTAGCTGGGATTTGCTGCTTTAGAGCTAGTTACCAACCTGATTTATTTATTGATACATGGCAAAGCTGAAATCTATAACATTTAAAATTTTTATTAAATTTGCTACGCAATAAAATTATGCAAGATTGTACCCTAATCTTGATATTATGCAGAGATGAGAGAATATACATTAATAATGAAACTCGCTGCTTTGCAGAAATATTCATTAGTCATTTATCTTGATAAGTAATTAGTTAAGTAATGATATGTTTAGGATATTATTCTATAAGGACTGATTTTGCACTTCTTTTTCTTTCAAGTCTTGTGCAGACCATTGAGAAACATGGTAGAATTGCATCCTTTTGGCACGCTGGAATTTCAAAGGCTTCCAGGAGCATGTGGCACTTCGGACACTATAAAAAATAAAAATAAAAAGTTGGATGATCACTCTTCTCCTAATTGTTTTGATCATTTTATTGTTTCGGATGTGGTATACATTTTGAGTGTACCTGAACACAAGTTTTTTTCCTTAATCACACACACACACACACACACACACACACACACACACACACACACACACACACACACACACACACACACACACACACACACACACACACACACACACACACACACTGGGAACATGTCAATTACAGCAAGAACTATTTAAAGGATAGAGAGATTCTCCTGAGTCCTGGTGCACACAGGGAGGTGGGGGATTTTTTTTTTTTTTTTAACGCAACATGACAGTCTGTGCTGTGGGATGAACAAGAGGAGGTGAAACTACAGTACTGTGTTATTGTAGAAATCAGACTGGATTTGTTTGTTTTCACAATGGAATAGCAGGGTCCCAGTATGACATGGTGTTACACTAAGAAATATCACAATTGTCTGCGATAGAGACCCAGGAAGCTGCAGCATGGTGGTTCAGTGTGAGAGAGGATGACACGGGTGAGTGGGAATAATACCCAGCATACATCTGTCCATACTTATTGAAGTTGTCTGAAGCTTCTGAATTTAGGGTCCACGTTTCACATTGATACCTGAGCACAGGCAGAATACACAGGCCAAACACTTTGCTCTTAATGCCCAATGTATGATCTCCATCCCATCTTCATTCTCCTATTTGATAAATTTGAAAGGTAAAGGAGCAATACACTGCCGACACACTTAATTGCAGTGCGGCCAGATCCGCAAGCCGGGAGATTTCCCGGCTTGCTAGTGGCCGCCCCTCTGACGCGCGGTCACGCGTCTTCGGGAGCCTGCGCCCCCTGCACGCGCGTCCAGGGCTCCCCGAGGGAGCCCTGGTGTCCCGCGATGTGGGGGACGGCAGCAGGGGGTTCCGGGGGACCCGGCGGACCCGGCAGCGGTAGGGAGAGCGCCCCGATCGGAGGGCGCTCTTCCGCTGCTTCGGCGCGCGCCCATCACCCTCGGGCGCGCGCCAGGCTACTGCTGCGGCCAAGAACGGGCAAATGCTCGAATAAACTTGGCCGCAGCAGTAGTTTTCAAATTCTTTTAATTCCACTTTTTTCGATCTATGACATACTGTATGTTGACCATCATTTTGATCTTGCTGAGATTCACATGGAGGACAACCTTCATTCCTGTTCTTCGATTTGTTGCTATAAGTCTTCTGGCCTACCAATGTTGTCTGCAAATCGTGGGTGACTCAAGTGTAGCCCCCTGTAAACAGCACAGGCTATACATATCTTTCTCCTACTGAGGTAAGTCCTGTTAAGGGCAGGCACCAGTAGTAATCATGGGTTTTCCCCCCTTCAAGCCCTGCCCTGAGTGATAGATGCAGGCCCCTGACTCTGCTGCAGGCATGAGACAGAGGGGAGGTCCTGCTGACATCATGAGGGGTGGGGCTAAGATTATTTAGCAGCTCATTCCTGTAAGTGACAGGCGGTTCTCATACGGCTCTTGAGCTGTTCTCATCCGGCTCTTGAGCTATTCTGTCCTGGGAGTTGGAGGAGTAGACCAAGCTCCGTCCTGGGAGAAAGCGAGAGAGAGCGAGAGAACTCTGGCCCATTACATTTGGAGAGTGAGCCAAGTTCAGGCGGACCAATGCCCCTCACCCCGATGAAGGGGTGATGGGGAGAATCCATCCCCCACCCAGAGGATACCCTCTGAGGTGGGCAGTGGGGTATTGAGGCCCCACCCCAGTCCATTCTGTCGGAGTGCACACTTGGAGGGAAGGAGAGGAGGAAAGGCCTGTACAGAGTGGAGGGTCGTGTGTGCTGTGGAGATTGCTGTTGTTGTTGCTACTACTGCCGGGCACGGCTCGGAGAAATAAAGAGAGACATTACCTTTTACTAAAGACTGTTGTGTGATTCTGGAGCATCCACCCTGGGACCAGGGGTCACTCTTCTATACGGGTCCTACCCCATACCCTGGGAAGGTATAGAGGATGGAGGCGCTGCACCACCACTAGAGAATGGAGGCTACTACGCCAGAAGCCTGGTCCTGTTATCCCCCACACCACCGCGGGAGACTCAGGCCCTCCTGTTCCACGCAGGTACGCACCACCCAGTACATGTAATCTGCCCTCACACACCCTAGATATGTCAGATGAGTCTAGGGGGGGAATCAGGGTTACACAAGCATTCACCGTTGATTTTGATTCCATTTTCTTCCCAATTCAATGTCTTGAACAATTAAAGTGTTGCAGTAAAAAGCTTTGGTGACATGATGTGTCCCCGCGACACACCATTGCTTATTCTTCTTTTGCTTGTGTCTTCATATAATGGTTAATGTGGCACTCATAAATGTTCTTCCCTGACAGTGGTACGGACTTGTAGGGTGTTAAGGAGAGAGATGCTTACATTTATTCAGATGCTGCCATGGCACATTTGCAGTTGTTCCGGAATGTACCGAGGTTCACTAGCCTGAATCACTCCGCCTTACTATAAGGTGGAGTTCCACATTAGAGATGAGATGTTAACCCGTTGATGGCCACATATACATTGGATAATATTATATAGTATATGCATACCGGTATATATCCATTTACACACTTTTTAACACATCAAAATAAACAAGCATTTAGTTATTTTAGCAATGACCACAAGATGGCGCTACCAAGACATGAAAAAACACTTATCTTGTCAGGTGTTTGATAAATCTCACTAATGATTTGTAGGTTTCATAAAAATAATAAGATAACAAAGCTTATTGCTAAAGAAGTTACTTTTTTATATGATTAATATACTTAACGAGACAAGACTGACATTTGATTGCCATGTTTTTGTGGGGATTAACCCCCCCAACCCTCCCCAATTAATCTATATTTGTGTTTTAACAATGTGGAATGTATCATTTATGCTTCATACAAATAAATAATTCTGGAAAAACAATGATATATGTCAGGTTATTTTAATCTAAGGTAGAGATTATTCACATAAATACATACAGTATATACATAGACATCACTTAAAGTAATGAGAAGTTGTGAGGTCAGACTAAAATATGAATATTAATGTGTACACTATTTGTACTTAGACATATCACTCTGTGAAAAAATGAAATTAGCGCAAACTAGTTTGAGGTAAAATAAATAGTGTTTATGACACCCAAAACGGCTGTAATAAATATAAGTGAAATACATAGTGAAACATAATTAACCAAATTCTTGTGCTCTTCTAAATTGCACTCACAACAGATTCTTCTGCCGTCAAACGTCACCAATGAGGTCTATGTGTTTATGAGGTGCTATTCCTAATGCATTACTCCTCGTTGGAAAGAACACATAACATATACATAATAACGTTTTCTACAAAATAACACAATGCACAGAGGGGAAAGGAAATGCACTTGCACTTTCCCAATACAAATAAGCATTGAGTGTTACAGGGCACACTCACCCACGTCCTGCTATGCGCTCAGCGCTAAGCCAGCATGCACGCCGTTTCACTGCTTGCTTCTGCTTCCGTGTTACAATTGTGGAATCCCAGAATAGCTGCTGATGCTGCTGTTAGGATGGTGTCCTCTGAGTGTCAGTTCCCAACGCGTTTTGTCTAGTATTTCGCTTCTTCAGGGGTTCTATCATTGTGTCTTAGTTCTCCATAATTTACAGCCATATCAATTATGAATCGCCAATCAGCTTTTTTTTTTTTATGTTTGCGCTCTTTGTTTTCTGCTCGGACATATTACTGTATATATACCATTGAAATAAAATATCGGGCTGATTATGATATAAAAAGATATTACTTTATTTATAGTCACATCATCTTAGTAATTTTACATTATCCAAAAATCCTACTAAAGTTGGGGGTCTTATCAAAATCAATATAAAGTGTCTAAGTCCCATTTATTTTATTTGGGCTGAATTATTTTCCAGCTCTGGGAAGAGGCTTCCCAGGATATTGGGATATTGTTTTAATTTTGCCACCAGTTGAAGAAATTGTTTTAATATGAATCATTTAATAAAAGCCAGATGTGTCACAAAGTGCATCTTATTACGTTTAATAATGGATATGTCCTCAAATGATCTTCCAGATATAATAATGTGCAGCTGCAAGTTTTTACCCTAACAACAGAAATAGACAATTGTTGCTAACGTTCCTTAACATTTTCACACACTGAATCGAAGCTGTATTGTTGTTTAGGAAAAATAGTTTGATATGCACTGTCCTTTTTCTAGAGAAATGTGTCCCAAACTGTATGCCCTAGATGCCTTGTACCCTATTCAATAGTCTGCGAAACTGTGTCCCTGTACTGTATGAGATCAGATATAAGAATGTAATATTACTGAATTAGAATATTGTATTGTAATTCTTTTCTAAGTATGTATGATTATAATTTATGTCCTGAAATGTCCTTTGAGCACAAACAGAATACTGGGCTTGGTAACACTATGTATGGTTGGTAACGTGACCTATCATTAGGCATTGTTTACAACAGAAGAGTAAACAAAGATGCAGCTTTGGTACAAGGTCTTTCACCCGAGCAGAGAGATGCTGGCCTCCGTTGTTTTAGATCCTGGGGGTAACAAACACACTCCGCTCCGTTAAACTTAGAACCCAAATCCACCACATATATATTTGTGTCAATAGGAGTGTTACTAGGATTGTGACATTATGTGTAGAACAAAAGACAAAAAGGCCAGTGCTACATCTTACTTTACATATTACAGTATACAGTTAAATACTTATCTGTTTATATTCTCATAAGCAAGGGTAATTTATTTAAATTTCTTGGGCAAAGTATTTTAAGCCTACAGTTGGTAAAGCAATTTGGAGGTTAATGACCCCTCTTCCCTTTTTGAACTTCACCCATTCCACTTTTATAAACGTGCTCAGTTCCCTAGTTAGATTGGGTAGAGAGATCAGGGGGTTTGAAATTGCAAGGAGGATATCGTCTGCAAAAAGGGATAGTTTGTATATCTGTTGTGCTATACAGTAGTTACCTCGCTTATATCTTTGTTGGCTCTGATTTGTGCTGCTAGCGAACGAGAGGTGTCTTGTACCCCCTATTATATCGATTGTATCTGAAGCAGTTCCAAGGCAAACCACTCTTGCTGTTGGGGTCATGTACAATGACAATACTGCTTTGAGGAATTTTCCTCCAAGGCCAAATTTTTCCTGTGTGGCTTTCATATAGTTCCAATCAATTCTATCAAATGCTTTTTCAGTGTCAAGTGCTAGGAACATCATTGGTATTTTGTGGTTTTTGGAGTATTCTAGTGTGTCTATTGCTCTCCATCATATTATCTAATGCTTGTCTGGTAGGGATGAAGCCTATCTGGTCCGGATGTATCAATTTGGGTAAATACTTATTCAGTTGCTAAAATTTGAATCTGTATTAAGGAGATTGGTCTGTAGCTTGTACAGTTAGTGGGGTCTCTTCCTTTGTAAATTACGGAGATTTTCATTTTTAGCATGTTTTGGGAAAATTGTGCTCCTTGGAGTATTGAGTTGTACTGTAAACAGTAGTTTTTGCATTTGGGTATTTTTTTTGCAGTATATATTTGAGAATCCATTTGGACCAGGGGCCTTTGTGGGTTTTGGGTCTTTAATTGTTTCTGCAATCTCCTCATAGGAAATTGGTTGGTCTGGTTTGTATTTCACCCCACAATTTAGTCTAGGGAGACCCAAGGCATCTATATACATGTGTATATGTTCTGGTTTTTGTTTAGTTCGATCTGTTTATTTCCTATCATATAATTGTGTGCAGTAATCGTAGAATTCTTTGGCAATTATATTGGAATTAGGTGTTATTTGTCCAGTTTTTTTGACTTATTGAGCTAATCTTATTATATGGTTTACCGTCTCTTAATCTTGCTGCCAACACTGAATCTGCCTTATTTGCTTTTTTAATTTTTTTATTTCCTCTTAGTCTACATCAGGGACTTCTCTGCTTCTGATGTTAGGCCGCGGTCCCAGTCTGCACTGTAGCACGTGTGCCTGGTGGGGTGGTGGCGCATGCACAGCACTTCACTGTGATCTCGGGCTGTGGCAGATGCAGGAGATTGTGATGGGCGGGGGGGTGCCGGGGGATTTGCAGGGTCGTGGCCGTGACCTCACGCGGATGGTTCACCCTCATTGGCTGAACCGCCGTGGCCACCCCTCCGTCGCAAGTTCTAAACACAATTTTGCTGTCTTTTGAAAAACTGGTTGTAAGGTTAAAAATTGTATCTGTCAGTTTTGTTCCCTTCAGGGACTGAAAAGGTTAAAGCAATGTGTGTCAGCTTTATTCTGCTCAGGGATTTAAATAGTGACATATTTTAGCTTCGCTTTAGACCAGTTGTCTCAGCATGTCATCTACACAAGAAGTGAGACCACCAAGCCTTATATGACCACATTAAATAGCTGTTGCTCAGCAGTAAAATGTTTTACAGAAAAGGCATTTTTAAAGGTTACATATAAATTTAGATGTGTGATCTATATATGGGAACTCAATTTGTAACAGATGTAATGAACTGACAACGGCTTTATGTATAAAAGACCGTTCCATCCACATATTAAATCAGTTGTAAGAAACCAGTATCCCTTGTGTTCCTGTCTTCTTGCACTCCGGGCTTGTAACTATCATATCTGAGACCAGAAGCATATACAAGTGCCGTGAGGAAAAGCTCCCCGGGTTGAGTGTGTGTGTTAAGTTGCCTGCCCCAGGTCTGATCAGGAAATTGGACCTATCAATTTGGTGTCAGAAAAGTGGGAATTGCACAGAAAAAGGCGAGTAAAACGTATTTTATGGTTTCTCACCTTTTCTCTGCGAATCTAAAGAATCTAAATTTTATAGGGCCAAAGAATCGAGGGTTTAATTCCCTGATTTATATAACAAAGGGTTGAAGTCCCTGTTAAATGTTAAATTAAATATGGTATCTCAAATATGATGGTAATTTAGGTTAAGATAAGATAATAATTATTTAAGTTAAGATAAGAATTACATATTATTACATACGCATAAAGTGTTAAGATTTCTTTTCTGTATAAATGTATTATGGCCACGACTGGAGGTAAGCCAAGTATAAAACTAACCTTATTGTATGTTGTTAAGATAAAATTCCTTTATAAGTTGTTTATGGGATTATAGGTATATGAAGAAATGTACTGTAGTATGAGTTAAAAATAACCCTTATGGATGGAAAGTGTTGCTAACTGAAATTTTTACCATTTTTTAAATGTGTATCTATCCCCTGCCCCTATGGTATCGGGACAATTATTACCTCCATATGTTGCCCCCATTTACCCCAGTGTCCCCATTCTCAAACCCCCTGAGCCCCTTAACCCTTTTTGGGTCACAGGCACTGAGGCATTCTTCAACTAAGAAGTTTTTATGACTTTACTAAGAACCCGACTGAACAGCCCCTAAAACCACTCACTATTGAAATGCCTTTTACGCAGAGGAGATGGACCCTAGGCAGAATTAACCTCTGTCAGGGACTGTTCACGGGACGGGGAACAGACCAGAGCATGAATGCAATGTGGCACAGGGATGTACAGGTTCCTCAATTAACACTCAGGCACAGCAACAAAGCTGGGAAGATAGAGTATTTTTCTCTTGACAGTCTGTCCCCCTAAATTAGGCAAAAAGTTATGTTGAAGAAAAGGAGAGTGTCGGGGAAATAAGATAACTCCAAATTACATTAATTATAAGGAAAATTAAGGGACTGTATCTAAATATTAGGTCAGCTGTCCCTCTCCTCCCTGCATGTATAAGCAGCTGTAAGCCCCTACCTTTTTTCTCTTAAGCGATTTTTTTTACACAGGAATGTTGATTGAAGGACACGAGAATGTGTAAAAGAATGTTGTAGACAGAGATGGTGAATGTCAGCAGGGCTCTTAGGAGAGACAAAAGAAGAAAATATAATTTTTCCAATCTAATTTTAAAACGTGCAACCCGAATTATTTGTGCCAGATTAACTGAATATGAGTGCATATTGAGTTGAATTAATAATAAATTACCCGTCTGGATTGAAAAGTTTAAGGGTCTTATGTATTGCAAAGTTGAGTGGAAACCAAGATTATAACAGGTATAGGTTTCTTTTTCCCTCAGAATGTTTTATTACATTTTTAAGTATAAATATGGTAAAAAGGTTGATTGATTGAGTAATCCCTGTGTGTGTGCTTGTAAGAATCTGAGTGAATTCTATCCATGTGAAAGTTTTATGTGCATTGAATAATAAGAATACCGGTTTATTGTATGTATACAAAATTACTATTCAGGGACTTGCAAGTGCTTCTAAACTAAGAATATAATTAATTGCACATGTTGAAATTTAATTTTTAAAGGTGTACACCCCCACTATAATATAAAGTAATTAACACTGGGTAGAGGAAAGTTTGGGTATCCGTGGAAAAAAAGAAGCATAAAGAAAGGACAAAATACAGTCCGGTCACTGGAATAATAAGGATGTTTATCGTACTGGCCAGGCGATTTATTTCCTTAACCAGAATTACAATTCTTTTTCTCTAAATTTCCACAGATAAAATCAGGTGAATATCTTATATAGAAATAACAGACAGAATATATTCTAGACACAAAGCTAACTAGAAGCTCAGCATTTTAAAATTAGTTCTAAAGAAGAGTGAATTATGATATGGGGAAAGAGAAGGATATCTTTATTAATTTAATTTGCAGGATCAAACTGTTTTATTTTCCTATTTATTAGAATAGGTGAGAAAATATCTATTTTTGTTGTTTTTGTAAAAGCTGGTTGAATGTGTGAGAGAAGTGTAAAATTCTGTTTGTTTTGTGTCTGTGCTCTGTGTTCTTTTTGTGTGTAACCAGTAACTATAAACTGTTTAAAGAATATGTTAAGCCTATAATTTTTTGTTTAACAAAAATCCAGTTTTAATTTTTGAATACCATTAAAATGTTATCCTGTATCGGGCTGTGTGAGGAGCTTCATATTTTGAGCTGTCCCAAATTGTATTGCAGTGTATGTTAAACTTCAGTAATTAACAGTTTTTATTTTTTCTGTTCCGAGGTTTTGGCATGATGCCCAGAAAGTTATTTCAGCTTGTTATATGTCTGAAGATGGACAAACAGTAGCAAACTGACTAATGTAGAGTTCAAATGAACAGAGAACAGAAACCTAGAATGGGCACTCTAAACACCTTGTGGGTGGGTAATGAAGGGGTTAAACCGTAAATTTTTATTATCCGTGTAAAATAATGGGGAATAAAACGAATATTAAACGCTCAGATCCTATAGTAGGAACACTAAATGTAATGTTCTGGATCACTGATGAACTGCATAGAATCACTAAACTAGTGTCTTGCAGTGTGAACAAGTTGATAAAGTAACCACTAGTCCAATGTAACCAGAACAACTCAAAAACTCTGGTGCTGAGGTACATATAAGTGTGCAGACCCTGAAATAGCAGTAAAACAACGGACAAGGAAAATGGACCCTAGCCAGGTCTGCGAGTGTACTAGAGGGCACAAAGGGAGGCTGAATGGTGTAGGGTCCTACCTATCCACTAATGTATGAACATGCTGCACTCGCTAGCAGTCACTGCCGCCAGCTGACTCGCAAGTAGGCGATGAGTCATGCGCGTGCACCCGTATGCCGACGCGCACGTTTCGCGTTGCCACGCTTCCTCAAGGCAAATACAAGGAGGAGGGTTCTATATGGAATTATTTTTCTGCAAAGTTGATCAAATATCTAATATTTCATCATTTTTAACCATCTTTTTCTCTCAAATGTGTCCCACCTTTAAATCTGTGTCTATAAGTTTTTTTATGCTACAGGTTGTTCTTTCAGCAAACCAGATGTTATTTTGTGTTTTAAAAGTTTCTGTCAGTTATAGCAGATTATATTTATATTCAGTAAGGTTTTGGGATTTTTGTATGTAAATTTTATACCCAAATGTTTCAGGTTAGTTTTGGTATACATCAAGCAATTAAGGTTATGTTTTAAATACTGTTATCCTTTGTGTGATATTGTTCACATGTAATAAGATGTGAACAAAAGGAGGTGTATTATTGCTGTCTTGTCTAACAGAAATACATTTTTCTCATGCTTAGACCAATGGTCACCCCAGGTACCTTGTAGATTTAATGTTGTATTATTACTGTATGCTCCAAACAGACGATTTTAGTCAGCGCCTATTGTGTGAAACTAATGCAATTGTTTGAGTGTCTCATGTCCAGGTGCAGTCTTTCCATTTAGATGAAGATAAAGGTGACTGGCTCAAGCATATTCTATGCAAAAGCGCTTTTCATCTAAAATGGAGAAGTCCATTCCAGATTCTACCCCGTCAGAGTATTTTTCCTAGATCCATGTTACACTAGTGCACCCACAGTTGCTTCAAATTAAACCTCAACACAGAAGGGAAGGCCTAAAGACACAGGTATTTTCAGTTGGTATTTTGGGTAATAAAACCCGACACTAACCAAAGAAGGAGAAAATTTCTTAGGCAGAAATCCGGACCTCAGTATATGAACTTTGAACTTAACTTTTTAATATTTTTTTTACAGGTTTTATTATTTTAATTACAATGTTTATTCTATTAGGTTTATATACGTGGTGTCCACATGAAGACGATAGGGTAGTAACAGGAATATTTTGTTTAATAATATTTATTTTGTTTCATTGTCCTGTGTATAGCATATATGCACACCTTTTTGTTATATAATGGAATCCTGCTAAACAAAGTCCACATCTTATGTGCAATGTAACCCAATATACTATCCATACCCAATAGGTTGCACCCCAGGAACACGAGAGTTATATTTAACCCCTTGGAAAAGGACAATATGTTATAAGATATTTGTAGAACTATATATATAAGAAATTGGTTACGAAGGGAGTAGAAATACGAGTTTGCCCCAGGGAAGTTATTGACTCTGTGATAAAAGGATAGATAAAGTATTATCCTGCAACTAGACCAGGTTATGTTATGTGGCAGAAGTGGTTCCAGTGATTAAAGGTAGAGATGAGAGATGGGATTTATTGGGACTTGGTGGTTAGATTATTTTGCTGGGAGCGAAGCTAGTGAATGTTTTTGTATGTGTGTCTGTCCTACTCATTACTCTCTATGTATGTGTTATGAACAGCAGAACTTTGGTCCATGAGTGTGTTGACCCCCCCCACCGATGCTATGCCACTTTTTGGTGATGAAGATGTCAGCAGTCCCCCAGAAGAAGAGACCGAAGAAGAAATCAACTGAGCCGATACAATGCCCAGAAAGGAATCAAGTTATACACTATGGGACTATTTTTTTTTTGGTCCGGCAGGACTATGATATGGTTAACTGTTCTTTAAATAGACTGTCTCTAAAGGATAAGAGGGGGCTGAGAAGATTGAATATGAGGAAGGCGGGGAGGTCACCCAAGGGCATGTGTCAACCACAAGGAAAGGATAACAAGTCAACCATTTTGACCATGGCAGCCATTTTGTCTGTTCCGATATTCTGAGTAAATGTAGTATGTAAGATGTATGTATTGTGCAGTCTCTCCTAGAAAATATTAACCCCCACCAACCCCCACTTATTCTCAGAAATAGAATTTGCCCGCTTTTCAAATAATGTCCACCCCACCTAAGCAAAGAATACGAAATCGAAAGGCATTAATCATTAAAAGTAGCTCAGTTAAGAGAGTTGCGGGAGGTCTAATAACCTTTTTAGGAATGTATGATTTATATGCAAAATGAGATTTTTTAGTAGTCAACATAGATGCCATTTTTAACGATACTAAAGACGCTATTTTAAGGCTCAGTAGCAAATAGCAACAAATTAGAGCAACAGTATTGCAAAATTGTATGGCATTAGATTATCTGCTGGCAGCACAAGGAGGGGTTTGTCAGTTAGTGGGTAAAGAATGTTGTACAGAGGGGGAGTGGAATGACTAGAAGGTCATAATGTGTGCACCTTGCACTATACTAATGTGAAAGGAGGAAAAAACCTAAATGATATAACCTGTGTGATATAGGAACAAAAACTGCAATAAAGTGTATAAGTGGTGCTGGCAGGGAAAAGGTTAATGTTGATCAAAAAGATAAAGAAAAGCTCCCTGTACGCCGCACTAGAGATCACCTATATCTATGTTAAAACTTAATATTTATTAGTAAACAGTTAAAAAAAAAATTATTGCAGCAGTAATGTGAACCAAAGTAATTAAAATAATTGAAATAAAAACGGAGAGGTGAACTGTGTACCTAATAGAAATGACAGTGTAGAACAAAAACCACTATTGTCAATTAGAGTGTCCCACCACTATATAATTATACTAGAGGTGGTAGTGATTAAGCTACAATATTCTGTCATATGAAACCTACTCCTAGATGGTAGTGAGGGGTGTAACCTGAATTGATATGTACGCTTGGTTTGACAAGTAGATACAGTAATAGATCAGGTATACATACACATTTGTGCCAGACCGTCAGGTTCAATATTTAGTGAGGGGGGGTGGAATGACCAAAAGGTCATAAGGTGTGCACCTTGCACTATACTGATGTGAAAGGAGGGAAACCTAAATATTATAACCTGTGTGATGTAGGAACAAAAACTGCAATAAAGTGTATAGGTGGTGCTGGCAGGGAAGAGGTTAATGTTGATCAAAAAGATAAAGAAAAGCTCCCTATACGCCGCACTAGAGATCACCTAAATCTATGTTAAAACTTAATATTTATTAATGAACAATTAAAATGTGTTTACTGCAGCAATAATGTGAACCAAAGTGATTAAAATGATTGAAATAAAAACGGAGAGGTTAGCTGTATACCTAATAGAAACTGACAGTGTAGATCAAAACCACTATTGTCAATTAGAGTGTCCCACAACTATATAATTATACTAGAGGTGGTAGTGGTTTGGCTACAATACTGTGTCATATGAAAACTACTCCTAGATGGTAGTGATGGGTGTAACCTGAATAGATGTGTACGCTCGGTTTGCCAGGTAAATACTGTAGTGAATCAGGTATACATAAACATTTGTGCCAGACCGTCAGGTTCAAAATCTAGTGAGCCTGTGGGTCTGTCATGGTGAACAATAGCAGTTGATGCAAGATCACAAAGTATGTGTCTTGTACTGTGAACCATGAACCATGCAATGATTAAGGAGTAGTCAGAGTGTTGTGCTTCCTAATGAAGTCTCCGAAACACTCTGAGAGGAATTAGGCAACAGACCTCTCCGATATGGCCAGCGTACTAGGTGGTAACGCTTAGCTCGCCCTACATATGTTTCACCTGTAGTGGCTTCATCGGGGGCAAAGACAGAGTGATTCCCTTACTTATTTATACACTTTATTATTACCCTATTGGTTAATTAGTTTCAGACTCTGATTGGTCCTCAGATTAAATGTATCCCACCTATACTTCAGAAGCAGGGAGGAAGAGGCACTGATTGGCCATGTCAAGTCACATGGCCAGTCACATATCTGTGTACTTCTAGTCATGTGTGCCAAAAATTCCTCTTACACTGGTGGCTGGGAGTTGCGTCGCGTCATCAGCGCGCGACATCCCATAATTTCGGCAAACTGCTGCGTGTTAATGTCACTCGCTCTATACTGGCAATGTCCACTGCAAAATGAGCTGTCACGGCATATTATCATGGGACTACAATGTATCCCTTGGTTGTTGTGATGTAGGTGATTGCTGCCCGTGATGTCTCCAGCCTATTGGTGGAAAGTTGCGTCGCGTCATCAATGCGCGACATCACCATCAATGGTGTTTACATTACAATCGAGGTTTCTTCCCACGTTGTTATGTGTGTGGTTGCCGTAGCTACCTACGATGCTCTGTCCTGATTGGTCAGAGGTTCCGTCGCGTCATCGAGGCCAGATTTCAGTTACAACTTTGAAGCTAGATGCCACTGCAATCGATATGCTATATGGTCAAGTCAGTACATTTAGAGAGTTGTAAATCGTTGGCATGTTACCCCACATATTAGCAGTATAGTATAGTGAGGTGGTAAATGTTGTTATGATGGTGCTTCATAATGCTCCACTCTCTGGCTAATAAATATGTCCGATTAGAAAGGGAGGGCTACTAGTCTGCACTCATATACACTATACATTTCATGTCAGTGTTTTACTTGCCAATAAATTAGTATAACGTAATTGTGTATTTCTTAGTGACTATTTGTGTGTGTGACATCAGTTAGAGCTATTTTTATTTATTTATAAAAAACCTTTTAATGGCGTTTGCTATTCATTAAGTATGAAGTGTGGGGATATGTGTTCCAAGGGAATAATGATTAAAGCAGAGGTGAATTAATAAAAGCGGTCAGGGTTGTATCTCATTATGATCGGTGTCACAAACGAATAAATAAATGAGTCGAAAAAGGGGGGGGGGGAGGAATGAAAAAGTCAGATCTGTATTTAAAGGAAGGGGGTGAAGAGGAAGCCCTCATTCAGACCTGTTGGGGATAAGGTGGATAGTTGGTATATCCACCGGGACTCTTGTTGTAAAAGAGTTTTGTCCCAATCTCCTCCTCTCATATTGGTTTTGAGGCAAAAAATGCCTTGAAAGCTTAAGGAGTTAATGTCCCCCCCATGGTGTCCCCGTACGTGGCATGATACCGGGGTATCCAGCACATTCCTAATCGACCCAATGTGTTCCAATATACGTCTACGGAACTGGCGACCCGTCTTGCCTACATATTGCATCCCGCATTTGCAAGTGATGAGGTAAACTACATGTGTACTCTTACAGTTTATAAAACTTTTTATTTGGAATTTTTTGTTATTACAGGTACTTTGGAAGTTTTTACTGGTATTGATATATGTACACGCTTTGCATGTTCCACATTTGTAGGTACCCGTTGTTTTTTGTGGAAGCCACGTTTGGAATTGTGGCTTATTTTGGAAATGGCTGTGGACTAATGAGTCCTTTAAGTTTTTTGATCTTTTTGGCACCATTGTTGGATATGGTTTAAGCACTTCACAAAGATCTTTATCCTCCAGGAGGATATGCCAGTATTTCCTGTAGATGGATTTGATCTTGCTCCATTGGGCACTGTAGGTACCTATGTATCTGATTGTTTTATCCATGACCAGTTCCCTTTTTGAGTACAATAGTTTTTCCCTGTTGACTTGTTCTGCATTTTTGTAGGCTTTTTTGACGTATGTTTTACTATAGCCTCTATTCAGGAATTTTTCCTTCATAGTTTCCGCTTGCCGATGGAAGTCTGCAGAGTTAGAGCAATTCCTCCTAATACGGAGGAACTGGCCCGTCGGGATACCTTTGATTAATGAGGCCGGGTGGTGACTGTCTGCCCTTAAATAGCTGTTTGTTGCTGTTTTTTTTGCGTGTGATACCGTATTTATTGTTCCATCATGATTGATGGAGATTTTTAAATCCAAGAAAACCAGAGTTTCTTCACTGATCTCAGATGTTAAGCGTAGATTATGACTATTCGTGTTTAGAGTTTTCACGAAGGTGTTAAATAGTTGTTTGCTACCCTTCCATAATATCAGAATATCATCTATATAGCGAATCCACATAGTGATATTATCCGTGAAAATGGTCATGTTCTCATTAAACACACTGTTTTCTTCCCACCAACCCAGGTACAGGTTAGCATATGTTGGGGCACATGTTGTGCCCATTGCAGTTCCCTGTACCTGGAGATAGAGTTTATTGTTGAATGTGAAGTGGTTGTGTGTTAGGACAAAAGATAGGAGATCACATACAAACTCGTTATGCTTTAGATATCTGGTGCCCCGAGTGGAAAGGAAAGAGGCTACTGCTTTTAAACCTACTGGATGCTGGATGCTGGTATATAGTGACTCGACATCCATACTGCATAAAACTGTGTTTGCATCCACTGTAATTCCTTCTAGGCGTTTCAAGACATCACGAGTATCCTGTACATGTGAAGGCAGAGATTTAACAAAAGTTCTCAGTACTTTGTCCACATAGATGCTTGGGCCCTCAGTGAGATTCCCAATGCCCGATACAATTGGGCGGCCCGGTGGATGTGTGGAGTTTTTGTGCACCTTTGGTAGACTATAAAAGGTTGCTGTTTTGGGGAATGGGTTATACATGAATTTATGTTCTTGTTTAGAGATTACTAAATCTTCTAGTCCTTGATCTAACAGGGTTTTAAGTTCTTTCATAAAGATTGGATTCGGATCCTGATCTAGGATTCTGTAACAGTTGATGTCACCTAGAAGTCTCAAATTTTCTTTAACATAGTCATCTGTTTTCTGTATAACTATATTCCCTCCTTTGTCTGAGCTTTTTATTGTAATGTCTTGCCTATCCGATAATTCTTTGAGTGCTGCCCTTTCTTTTTGGTCCATATTTCTCTTTGTGTTTTTCCCCTCTATTACTATGGATTCTATTTCTTTGGACACCATTTTTACGAAAGTTTCAACATTGCTGCATATATCCATTTGGGGAGTGAATTTACTCTTTGGTTTGAGTTTTGTGAATGGGCCCGTTCCCAATGGTCTTTCACTTTCTTCACATAATTCCAAAAGAGTATCTAGATTGTCTAGATCAGCTGTACTCATTTCCCCAGAATCCAAATTTTTGGATCTAGCTACTGTAGTTGGATTTTTTTATAATACTTGTGCAGCAATAATTTTCTAGCGAATAAGTTGGTGTCCTTTATACAATCAAACTGATCCATATTAGAGGTGGGAGAATATGAGAGGCCTCGTTTCAGGACTTTGATATGCTCTGTGCTTAGTGCAAAATCAGTGAGATTCATGATGAATGTGTCGTGTGAGTGGTCTGGTGCTAGTGATACGTTCCCTTCCTGCTCTTGTTGTAACCTCTGCGTTTGTATTTTCTTCCTCTCCCCTCTCTTTCCCCTTCTCGTTCGTTTAAATAGAGATCTAGGGTTTCTGATGTTTGGGGGAGACCTAAAAAAGAGGTAGATTCCTGACTAGCTGTTTTGGATCTAGTAGTAATACTTGATCCTATGTCAGGTTCCTGAAACCTCCTATGTGTAATTCCTTGGTTACTGGGATTGTCAGTGTCTGAGGATTCCTGATCTGTAGTGGAATCACTCTGAACAGTTGGTTCAGCGTATTTTTTTTGTTTTTTTTGGAATTTATATATAATTCCCTCCTGATAGTCAAGTTTGTCACGAGCAAACTTCCTATGTTTCCTGTCTTTTAGGTCTCGTGTAAATTTATCAATATTGGCCTGTAGTTGTAGTTCATATTTTTCAAATTTTTCATTTTTACTCCATAATTCTACTTCCAATAGTGATTTGTTTAGATCTTTTTTGACCGTCTCTAGTTTTTCTTTTTCGTGTTTAACTATGAGAGTCATAAGATCTTGTGAACAGGTGGCTAGAATAGCCAGCCAAGCCTTTCTAAATTCAGTGTCTTGAATTGAGTGGGAAGGGGCTATATTCGCTCTTAAACCCCTTGGGATAATATTCTGAGCCAGATATGCTTCTAAGCTTGTGATATCCCACCATAGTTTAGACCGATTCCTGTAGTTTTTGTCTAGGTCTCGGAAGAAATTCTTTATTTCTGATAAGTTTTCAATTTTTTCAGTTTGTGCATAGTTACAGCTGAACACTTTATCAGATTCACTATGCCATGAGTCGAAATCTACTGAGTTAGATAGGAACCCTGTCATTGCACGAGACCAGTAGTATGTGCTAAGGTGCGCAAGAAAAGGTTGAGACAACCCTAGTGATTATACAAAGGGGGGGTGGAATGACCAAAAGGTCATAAGGTGTGCACCTTGCACTATACTGATGTGAAAGGAGGGAAACCTAAATATCTAGTGAGCCTGTGGGTCTGTCATGGTGAACACTAGCAGTTGATGCAAGATCACAAAGTATGTGTCTTGTACTGTGAACCATGAACCATAATAGTTAAGGAGTAGTCAGAGTGTTGTGCTTCCTAATGAAGTCTCCGAAACACTCTGAAAGGAATAGACTTGCAAGCTAAGCGTTACCACCTAGTACGCTGGCTATATCGGAGAGGTCTGTTGCCTATTCCTTTCAGAGTGTTTCGGAGACTTCATTAGGAAGCACAACACTCTGACTACTCCTTAACTATTATGGTTCATGGTTCACAGTACAAGACACATACTTTGTGATCTTGCATCAACTGCTAGTGTTCACCATGACAGACCCACAGGCTCACTAAATATTGAACCTGACGGTCTGGCACAAATGTGTATGTATACCTGATCTATTACTGTATCTACTTGTCAAACCAAGCGTACATATCAATTCAGGTTACACCCCTCACTACCATCTAGGAGTAGGTTTCATATGACAGAATATTGTAGCTTAATCACTACCACCTCTAGTATAATTATATAGTGGTGGTAAAGAATGTTGTGCTTATATTGACAACCAATCAAAAAGCATACACCATGATATGGACACTCTAGCAGAAATTCAATCTAGAATGCGAGAGGAACCAAAAGGGGTTGATTGGACCTTTGGTCTTGGAAATTGGCTAGGTGCATTGGGAATTAAAATTCTTTACGATATTATGATAATTGCAGGTTTATTACTCTTTGTGTATGTATTAATCCAGATGGCTAAAAGTGTAATCAGCTCTATTTTTGCCAAAGAAAGCTGTTTCTGCTTCTAGCTCTACAGTTATGTATATGTCTCCCACAATGAGAGCGAGAAATACCAATACTTTTGGTACTCGCAAACCACCCATATGTTCATCTCTGATCATCAAACGAGATACCTAAAAGAGATAGGTTTCTGCATTCACATGGTCTCTTGGAGGTTTCTCTCTTGGAGTTTTTCCTCTCCTGAGTGGTATGCAGAAGAATAAATGGGACTGGTCAATTGGATTGTTCTTCCAGAACAAGAGGAGGAAATGTAAGGTAAAAAATTGTATCTGTCAGTTTTGTTCCCTTCAGGGACTGAAAAGGTTAAAGCAATGTGTGTCAGCTTTATTCTGCTCAGGGATTTAAATAGTGACATATTTTAGCTTCGTTTTAGACCAGTTGTCTCAGCATGTCATCTACACAAGAAGTAAGACACCAAGCCTTACACTGGCGACACACTTTATTCGAGCTCGGCTAGTCCCACGAATTCGGGTATACCCGGGTGTATTGAGGTTTGTGACTGTTTTCTGCCCGAGTGCATTGCGTTATTTTCCAGGCAGGGATTGAAACATTTTATTCCCGCTGGCTGCAATACGGCACAGTATATATATATATACTGCATTACAATTCATGAATTTATGCCATCTGGTAGACACGCGAAGCATTGCAGCCTATTAAATCCTAATCATTATCATTTAACAGATCAGCCGCCCGTCAGCCAGGCATGAACCCAGGCTGGGAAGGCAAACGCAACGGGGCTTGTCAGAGGTGAGGAGCGGCGCATTCCAGGTATCTGCCAGGTACATACTGGGTATTTGCTCGAATAAAGTGTGTCGGTGCAGTATATGACCACATTAAATAGCTGTTGCTCAGCAGTAAAATGTTTTACAGAAAAGGCATTTTTAAAGGTTACATGTAAATTTAGATGTGTGATCTATATATAGGAACTCAGAAGGTAACAGATGTAACGAACTGACAACGGCTTTATGTATAAAAGACTGTTCCATCCACATATTAAATCAGTTGTAAGAAACCAGTACCCCTTGTGTTCCTGTCTTCTTGCACTCCAGGCTCATAACTATCATATCTGAGACCAGAAGCATATACCAGTGCCGTGAGGAAAAGCTCCCCGGGTCGAGTGTGTGTTTAAAGTTGCCTGCCCCAGGTCTGATCAGGAAATTGGACCTATCACTAGTAGTAGAGCGCGGCTGCCAAAAGGACGCGAAGGCACGTACTGGGCCCAGGCCCATTGAGGGGTGGTACTTGTTCATGCGTGCGCTGTAGAACATACTGGGGTCTCTACCTCAGGCATACATTTAGCTCACCTCTTAGGTTTGTCAGGTTTTTTCGTTGTTTAATTCAGGGTTTATGTTTGTTCTCTAGTTCCTGTATTATTATTTTTTAATGTGTTGATCCTTTTCGAGCCTTGTTCTTTTCATGTAGGATGCTATTCTAATTAGTTTGCCTTGGACTACTGCCTTGTGGCCCACCCATAATGTTGTTAGGGATGTGACGCTGTTTTGGTTCTGTTGAAGATAGAGATTTATCTTTCCTTCCACCTCTGTCAAAATCTCTGATATTTTTAATAGTGCCTCATTTAATCTCCAGGAGAGGTGTTTAATGTGGAAGCTTAGGTTCCCTATTTTAATTCTATAGATGCATGATCTGATGAAGAGATTTCATCTATCTTGGCTTTTGTTATTTTAGGGATTAAGGTAGGGTCTGTGAATAAAAGGGCTATTCTTGAATATGACTTATGTGCAGGGCTGCCGACAGGGGGGGCAAGGGGAGCGGGGGAAGAGACGGGATAAGTGTTCTGGGCCCGGTGGCTGGGGGTGACCCGGCCGGTGCTGGAATTTGGGCCTGGCCAGAAGCCTGGCCCAACTTCTGCGTCCCACTGCCAGGCCTCTGGTTGCTGCCGCCAGGCCCCGGCCCTCACCAGCTGCTGTCTCTTCCCACGCTGTCCTCTCTCCCAATGATGCAGGCTGAAAGTTGGGTGCACCTTCAGGCTCACCTTCCTGCATGCACCAGTGGGAGAGAGAGGGCCCGGTGTGGGAAGAGGCGGTAGCTGGAGAGAACCAGGAGCCAGGGCCCGGCGGCAGCAACTAGAGGTAAGTGGGGGAAATTGTATTTGTGTGTGTGTGTTGGGGGGAGGGGGAGTAGGATATTGTATTTGTATGTGTGGGGGGGAGGGACGATATTGTATTTGTGTGTGGGGGGGGGATTGTATTTGTGTTGGTGGTAATTGTACTTTAGGGGTGGTGGTAGTTGTATCCTATGGGGGGAGGTGTAGTGTATTTGGGGGGGTCAAGTGGTGTCTGTATTTTGTATCCATTGGGTGGGTTGTGTGAGAGGGGGGATTGTATGTGTATTGTATTTGTGGCCAAGAGAGGAGGGGGAAAGGAGTGTGGTGACAGCGGGTAATTGAGTGATAGCGGAGGGAGGGAAGAGAGGGGGTGTAAGAGATGCATGAGAGAGAGTGAGTGAGGAAGGGGGGGGGGGAAAGAGTGAGACAGAGGGGGGGAGAGAAATACAGGTGTGAAAGGGGAGGGCTCGCAAGGCCGCCAACACAGGGGGAGGGGGGAAAGGAGCATCGACACTGGGGGGAAAGAGGGAGGGTGGGGGGGGTGCAGCACAGACACTGGGAGTAAGGATGGGGGGGGTAAAGCTCTAGTCATGGGCCCTGGAAAATCTGTCAGTGGCCCTGCTTGTGTGGGGCGGAGTAATATGTGTAGTATTTTGATTGTTGGTGTTCCTCTCTCCAGATGTCCACTCTGTTTAGGTTTCTCAAATATCTGTTACAGGTAGCGATTTCATGTTTTCTATAGTTCTGTTGTGTTGTGTTCTTCCCTTCCCAGGTAGCCTATCCAGCAGCGCATCAAGGGGCCAAGTTAGAATCAACTCCCACTATCACCTTTTCCTTTGTTATTCCGCTGAGAATGGCAAAAAAGTAATCAAAAAAGGAAGCGCTATTTTTATTGGGTCTGTATACGTTTGTGATGGTGAGGGCTAGGCTCTGCAACAATCCCACCATGATGGCGTGATGGCGTAACGGCCGTTTGTGTCTTTTTGAGTCAGTTCTGTGGTAAATGGTACATTTTAACCTAGTGTCACGGCCCCTTTTATTCTCCAACATCTCCGAATTTGTTTGGGTATTTTTTCTGAATGCCACGCACTTCACCGCATTCATGCCGAGACAGCGCTAATACAATGCACTAGGATAAAGGCGTCCGCGGCTAAAATACCATAACATACCGCATCAAATACTGCATCTGCCCGCGGTTTTCAGAGTTTCGCTGATATGGCCGCACGAGGATAAAGGCGGCCGCCACTGTATTAATATGGCTACCCCTCTATTTGTTACTGGTGCAGAGGATAGGGTTACATGAGGATAGTTTTATTTAACGTTGGCTGGGAGGAAGCTTTAAAATGAGTCTCAGAGCCCATTCCACCTTTTTAATTGCAGTTCTTGCTAAGCACCTGTGAAGGACCAGAGAGCTCTTTGCAGGTGCAGCAGGGTTAGTACCTACAGATAGGCCTTACCGTGATGTAGTTGTAGGCTTAAAATATTTTGGCCAAAGATTTGAACTAAATGACCCTTGCTTGTGAGAAGATAAACAGACAAATATGTAACTATATAATTTGTCAAGTTGCATGTAGCACTGGGGCTTTTTGTCTTTAGATCCTGGTGTGTCCAATAGAACCAAGGATATTTGACAGAAGGATTATAAATCTGCATGTAAGCAGTTTGGGTTGGCCAAAAAGGAGGATTTATCATGGCAACAATATTAAGACAGCTATGATCAAAACCCTAACTGACCCCTAAGAGCCCCAAATAAAAGATCCAGGAACAGAAACCTTAACAAAACAGGTCCAATATCTTATACCCTGAGCATAAGGTGCAGGAACTAATCCCAAGGAACAAAGCATTTTAAATGCAGGGGGCCAGATTAACAGATAGGCCGCCCCAGTACTCCCTTCTCCTGCTTGCTGTTTCTTCCCAGAGTCCACAGGATCATCTGTGTGTTTCTTTGCCACACCTCCCCGTAGAATCGAAAGACATTTCTTTATTAACCAACATTACACTTCCATTCAAATAAATAGGGCTAAAATCTTCTCCAGTGCGGGGAATATGGCGCCACAGTATATTAAACTGCGTCACATCCCTAACAACACTATGCGTGGGCTTTTAAAATAAAAGCCTTCCCCAGTAAACACTTCAAAAGACAAAGCAAAATATGAATGATTAAATAGGATAAGAAGGATGTAAGATGAATCTTCAGAGCTAAGTGAAAGGTTTTTTTGGGGCCACGAGTTGTGCAATGCTGATCTAGTCCCTCATCCCACAAATATAGCCCAGTGAAACTGTACCACGAGTTTAGAAGAGGAAGCATGTGTTACCATAAGAACCTTTAGAGGCCATATATAATGAGCAGTGCTAAGTCATAAGACACCTTATGACCCATTCAAGTGGGAAGGTGTCTTGTGGCATAGCACTGCTTAGTAAATATGATCCTTAATGCACTTCTTAAGTCAGACCACCCAGGATGAGCCATAGTTAATTTATAATAAATGCAAAGCATGTGACATTAAACAATATGATAAAGAAGTCTTCTAAAATGTAGTAAGAAATATAAACTTGGCCTGGCTAATGTTTCATTTTAATACATCTTTGTGTATGTTCTCTACGGGTTACATTTTTAAGATTTTGACACCTGAAATATCTATACTTTTTCAGATTTTTGGGGATATAAAAAGATGGCTGTCATTTCCTCCAATGGAAATAATGATTCCATGGGTTCTGAAAAGTGGTGTAAATAAACTGACAATGTAATTGAAAACAGTCATTCAGTTTCTTCTGTGTTTCTTTTTAGACGGACTAGCAACATTTAATATGTAGTCACTTGAACCTCTTTAGTCCTGTGAAAGGTTTGCAAGGCATCACTGGTAAGCTGGACAAAATAGAAACGAGTGTTTCACAAATGCATCCTAGGAGCATAACGCATCCAGCTAGCTACGTGTAGCTTTAACCACATGCAAATCCACTGTCTAGGCACAATGTACGCTACTATCAAGAAAACCTTGAACGAAGGATTAAGCCAATAGGCATTGTCACATTGATCTTCTGCAGTGATAAAAGATGTGACATCTTTGCTTCTAACTTCCAGGACTCGCACCACAAAGCAAATACTAGAGATAAGAAACTGTCAGCACCCAGCACAAGCAAATATACTGTAGTGCACATATAATTAGTTAGACTGTTTGCATGCTTGGCTGGCATCCTCAAAGTAACGGGCTTTCCCCAAAGGGCCATGACAGCTCCAACCTCTCTTTATGCAACTATTATTTTCTCTTGGACAAATCAGGCGGCAAACGTATTAACGCCTTAATCCCTAAAGTATCCTCATGGCAATACATTGCGCTGCAAGAAGCTCAAGAGCTGAATGTGCCAATGTTCACAATATAAGTAGACATAATTAAGCCTTCTGGGGTAGCAACTGTTGAAATGTCCCTGGCGTAGCAATACTGGACCCTGCAGATGTAGCCTATGTTGAACCTGTTAACGTGCAGTAAGGCACTAAATTGCGTGTGTAACCGGTGTTCTCCCACCCGACGGGAGATCTCACTGTTACATGGTGTTGTGGTGCTCACCTGCATGTATACAGAAGGCCCTGAGCATCCGCCGATGTTAGTTGGGGAATCAACATGCCAGGCTTTTGGTGATCCGCAGCTCTCTCCTCCTTTGGTACAGCACCTCCATTCCCACAGGGCCTAGCAATGGGATAGGTGCAGTCCCCTGTGGAAAACACTCTCCCCTCCCCCTTAAGAACTGCAGCCTCCGGCAAGAGTATAAAACAGATAACTGGTTCTTTATTCTTCACTCAGCAATACATTACAGTAGGGGTGCGCAAACTTTTCCCTGTGCGCTCCACTGCCTGCTCTTCTCGGTGCCTCACACCCCCCCCCCCTGCTCGACCCCGGCGTCAAATGCCACGCGGGGTGATGCAAGGGCACATCGCCATTGTAATGTGACGTCGGTTTACCAGGACAACGCGTTGCTGGAAGGGAAGGTAAGTGTGTTATATAGGCCTCGCTCGGTCCCCATGCATTTAATTGAAATGCCTGGGGGGAGATCGCGTGACCTCTATAACTGCCGTGCTCCCCCCCCCCCCAGAAAATCTAGCGCCCCCAGTTTGCGCACCGCTGCATTACAACATACTTCACAGCACACTCTACTTCCTTTGTCCCTGGACTCAACCCCCAGGGCTTGAGGCCCCAAAGGTCTATCCCAATCTCCCACACTCCCTGGTGGAGCATGGGGTAGCTGCTTCCACTCCCCTGTGGGAGGGAAGGCCTGAAACCAGGTCCCTGGTTCAGGTTTGAACACATCCCACTCCCCCAGAGGGGAGAGGATAGAACACACCTCTCACGGAGGAGTGAAAGAGACAGAGAGAGCCACTAAATGTGGCTGAAGCCCCTTTTTGTTACCAGGGGAGGGTCCCAGATCTGAGCCCCAATTGTAGGCAGTACTTCGGCCTTGGGCCCACCACCCCCCCCTTTCACTCAAGTGAGCTGTCTACTGCAGCAATGGCATAGATTAACCTTAACACTGCCTGCGCTGGTACCAGGACTTACGGGTTAGGCAGGGAATTTAGTAGCCCAGGGGGTACCTGGCTACACGTGACTTAGCGTGTAAACCACTCAATTTTGTAACTCGTGGCTTCATTATATTTGTTAGCAAATCGCACCATAACGTGTTAAATCTCGCACCAGCGGAAACACGTTCTTGTGCAATAGCATTGGCTACATTGTATATTAGGAGACATGTTTCTATCACGTACGGAATTATTGGCACTCACAATGCAGTATTGCTGCCTTAAAAGAAAAATTAAGAAAAGAAAAATGACGCCAAATATATAGAAACATGCTAATATCATACAGCAGGAGTGCCCGACTCCGGTCCGCAAGGGCCACCAACAGGTCAGGACTTAAGGATATCCCTGCTTCAGTAAAGGTGGCTCAATCAATGAGCCGCCTGTGCTGAAGCAGGGATATCCTTAAAACCTAATCTATTGGTGGCCCTTTGAAGGCAGGAGTTGGCTACCGCATCATACAGCATGGGCATGAAGCAACGCTTCACATGACTCTGATTGCTCCGTATAACAACTATTCTACTGCTGCTTAAAGCATCCAAAACTAAAACAACTGAATATATATTTTCTACATGATGAATTTGAGAACTTTTAATGAAGATTGTGCCGATCCTGCATTTAGTTATCTAGTTCCCTTTCCATTGATGTATTAACTGGCATTATCAAAGATCAGAAATAGATCGCAGGAGGAGTACATGACATCTCATAAATACCTGTGAGTGCTTGGAGACCCAGTGACGGAGAACATTCAATACTCGGTTTGTGGCTGCTCTGCGTATTATGAACTCCTTGTCACACATTCTCTCCATGTTGTTAAAACCTTCACAAAAATAAAAATAAAGGGTCTCTGTCAATGTATTTGTACTGTAAGTAAAACATAACAATCACATCAAAGCTGTCCAGGTCTAAGGTTAAATAATGCAAACTCATTAATAAAAGGTTTATTAGGCAAAAACAATATTAATGTTCAGTGACCCACATCTGAGGGCCGCACAATATATCACCATAAATCCAATTTTTTTCTCTCTCATTGTAACAGGCATGTCACCCAAAGGAGAAGTGTTTCTGATACGAAAGATACAGAATTGGAAGTAACAGAACCAGAATGACATTTTCATGTGAACCATAATTTAGATCCCATTGCAAATGTCTTAGGGGAGGGGGTCAAATAATGGGATTGAGGCAGCAATCTGGTAGCAATCTGGCCCCAGATAATTCAATATGTATTAAATGACCCCTATATTTATGGTTTTGAACACTTGGATGAAGGGTCACATACCCAGTGATTTGACACAAGTGGTTATTTACTGAGCATTAGGTACTGTAGGGTAGACATTCCCTTTTACTGGATGAATGAATATTGATAGGAAACGTTCCCAGCTGCATTGCCATTCACATCTTTGTTATAGAAATGATTTCCATAACTTCAAGGTTATATAATGTTAGCTTATATTGAGTGCCAAACTGGTGGAAAATAGTGCAACCAACAGAACCATATTTATACTTAGATTGTAAGCTCTTCGAGCCAGGGACTCCTAATGTCACTTTTATGTCTGACACGCTTATTCCCATTATATGTTATATTATTATTATGTGTATTACTGCTGTGAAGCGCTATGTACATGGAAGGCACTATATAAATAAAGATATACCTACATACAATAGCAAAACAAGACTGTTGCAAGCAATTACACGTTTTCTGCCATAAATTAGGTGATGTTTTGAACCAGCAATCCAGCAGTTTTACAGTCTGGGGCTCCCAGGTTGACCTTTGCCATAATAATTTTGAACAAATTGCTTGGAGTGTAATGCACGGAGAAACAACTGGTGTTGCTGGAGGAACTGTGAAGCAATAGCATACAACAACAACAAGAACAACAAATCCCTTTGTACAATGTCAAGAGATGCAATGCGTGGCTTCTATAGTACAGTATGTGACTCTAACCACGCTTTGCCATTGCAAAGCCATTTGAGGAACTTGATATCATTATTTTGGAGAAAAGAAGAAGCAGGTGAGACACAAGAAAGAAAAATAAGAAGAAGTCTGTAGCACTGTTAATCTGTCTTCACCTCCAACACTTCCTGAGGCGGGAAAACAGATCTTAAATAAAGAGCGAAGTCAGGTTCCCTGGAGGAAGTCAGACTGTTAGAAATGTAAAACACAGCAAGATGTGCTGCCATGGAAGCTGCAATTAGATGGCCACACACTGTTATCGCCTTCGCCAGAGGCTGACAGTGATTATATGTCATCTCACTGGAACAGATTATTTATTGCTGCCTTCAAAGATTACTCCTAAATCTGATATGTACATAAACAGCTCCAAGACAATGTGTGCTTTTCCTTGCAATTTTCTTAATTATAATGTATGATGCAAGACTAAATTATACCCTTTTGCCCCATGCTCAATATTATAATGACGGTTCAAAACCGTAGTAAGTCTATGAACCTTGTGAACAGCTCTACAGTACCTAATCTACTGCATGTTGGGCCTAAATCTTAATTATACAAAAGCACAAAACTCAAAGCACGACCAGCTTGCAAAATCGCGGGACCCAGTGCAGAGTGCGTGCATGGCCTTTTCCCTTCACCGTAGCCCTACCCGTGGGGTACTTCTGGCGGTGGCGCTGGAGGGAACCCAACCAAGGGGTCTCGGCCCCAACGGCTTCCATGATCGCTTCCTGGGTGGGCTCCCTCTTGTGCTACCGCTGCACCTGCTCAACTGACTAGGTCCTGGCGTAGAGCGTGGGGCCTCAGTAAGCGCGGGCCCGGAGCAGTCGTACTAATGGCCCCACCATAAAGCCGGCCCTGACTCAAACATTTCACTGCATTTTAATATTTACTCCCATATCTTACTAAGTAGTGATATTCCAAAGACATCTTCTGGCAGCAAAAGACACCGTATGGCCCAATTACTTGTATAATATTTGGATGCCATTACTCTTGTATCGAGACTCAAACCGATAAACCAGCTAATAATAATACTATTGTAGTCTACCTAATGCATTCAAATTTAGGAATGGTCACATTTATTTTGAGACGTTTTTCTGAATGAATATGACCACATCCTATTTGTGATTAGGTTTGTAATTCTTATATTAACTTTATAGGGCCTATTTAACTCCAATACTATCAATGCAAAATCGCCTGAAAACAACATAGAATTTGACACAATAAAAATCTGACGTATTTATCAAGAATTACCTAGGCATAACAAAAAAACACACGGCTTTACATTTGCATGCACTTTTTGCCCAATTTGTTGCAATTTCGACAGAAATCTTACCTTCCTAGTTAGGAGAAATTGGGATTTTGCGGAAAAAGAGAGGAGGAAGAGAGCAAGGAAGACTTCATTTATTTACCTCCAAATAGATTAACCTATCATCCACATGGTGAGATACCTGTGATTACACCTGATAAACAATTATAATTGAAACAATTTGAATATGTTTTACATATTTAAATGTGTAGGTTTTCTCAGGTGCGTTTACAGGTGTATTATAGTTCAATCTATTTGTAGGTAAATATGTCTATTGTCTCGTTCTGTTGATTGGCTGCAATACTGTCCAGAACCTGACAGAAATCCCGCCTCCGACAGGTGGACAAAATAGGGCTTTTGGAGGAGAGAATTCAACTATCTGCTGACCTCCAAATAGATAAACCTATACTCTACATGGTGAGATATTTGGGAACACAGCTGGGATACCAGGGAAACCAGCAAATGTGAATATGTAAAATACATTAAAATGATTTAAATTAGTATATTTCTCAGGTGTGTTCACAGGTATCTAGCCATGTGGATTATAAAATAATCTATTTGGAGGTCTACAAGTCAACTGTCTCTCTCTCACCTTCTCTCCCTCCCATTTTGCATGCTGTTCCAGGTGATCTGGAAACTAGCAGATTATTGAATAGTCCACGAATACATAATTTTACGAATTTGCCCCATTTATAGGGCAAAATTAGCACAGAACAGACAAAAGGAATCATGCATAAAAAGGTCATTTTCATCAGATTTGGACATTCTGCTCATAAATGCACTTAGAGTTTGATGAACAGGCCCCACATATGCTTTAATATGGGCAGAGAAATGAATCGTCACACGTATGTGGTGAGTCATAGTGTAATGAGAGTTTATTATATTAGTTATCCTGACAATTTCAGGGCGTTTACATCCAGGGTTCATAGGCACCCTTGAGTTCCCTGGACATCCTTAAAGGGGTTCCCTACAATTTTCAGGTAATTTGAAAATTGTACCAACTACAGAAGAATTTACAATGCATCTGATCTCAGACGCGCTATAAGAGAGGGTTGGGCTCCTTACAATGCATCTGATCTCAGACACCCTATTAGAGAGGGTTGGGGTTCCTAACAATGCATCTGATCTCAGATGCGCTATTAGAGAGGGTTGGGGTTCTTTACAATGCATCTGATCTCAGATGCGCTATTAGAGAGGGTTGGGGTTCCTTACAATGCATCTGATCTCAGATGCGCTATTAGAGAGGGTTGGGGTTCCTTACAATGCATCTGATCTCAGATGCACTATTAGAGAGGGTTGGGGTTCCTTACAATCCACATGATCTCACACGCGCTATTAGAGAGGGTTGTGGTTTCGCAGAATTTCACAATATAATTATCGGGTTCCTTAACTAAAAAAAAAAAGTTGGAAACCACTGTTCTACTGTAAGTCCTGCAGACAAAATAAAATACTATGGGGCCTATTCTAGTAGCTTCGATACCTAACTCATCAAGCATGTTGAGCACTTCTCGAATGATTTGGCACATGTAGCTATTCAGAGAGCTTGGATAGCATGCCAAAATCGCTCGAGAACTGCTTCTCCCCGAGAGGGAGGTCGAAAACAGCTCAAACTCGCATTTCTTGTGAAATCGACCTATCCTAGTAGCTCCAAGATAAGGTCACTGCTGTCCCGAGCGGTATTGGCATTTTCCTACCTCCCGGTTTGGGACTTGCGGTAATGCTTTCTGATTCTTTCTAAATACCATGATAACACAAATGTCAGACCGTGAGGTAGGGTCATGTATGTATGTATGTATATGTATGTATGTCTTTATTTATATAGCGCCATTAATGTACATAGCGCTTCACAGTAGTAATACACGTGGTAATCAAATAAATAACAGATAATATAAATAACAGATCATGGGAATAAGTGCTTTAGACATAAAAGTAACATTAAGGAAGGAGTCCCTGCCCCGAGGAGCTTACAGTCTAATTGGTAGGTAGGGAGAACGTACAGAGACAGTAGGAGGGAGTTCTGTAAGTGCGTCTGCAGGGGGCCAAGCTTTATGTATCATGTGCCCAGGTCATGCCAAAACGTTCGATTTGGCAG